>NC_057805.1:68531139-68630242 GCF_018294505.1 Triticum aestivum
GGCCTCCGCCGTGCCGCCCCCGCCGCCGGTGCCGTCCGCCGCCGCCCGCGGGCACCGACGCCGCCGCCCTCCGGTGCTCCTCCTCGCCTCTCCCTCCGGCCACCGCACCGTCCTCTCCGGCGAGCCGCCCGCGCCGCCGCACGGGAGCTTCTCCCTCGAGCTCTTCCTCGATCTGGATCGGGTCAACTGCGAAGCTTGACTTTTCCCCGTACCCCGAATTTTCCCGAGTCTTTGATTCCTACAGCATGTGCCCATGTTCAACATTGCATAACTCACTGCGCATAGCTCCGTTTTGCGCGTGTAATATATCGAATTGTTCGTCTCGTGATGCTCTACATTTTGTTCAATTGCACCATGTTCATTAGAGGCAATCTTGATGCCCAAATCTCTGGTGCAAGAGTGCTAGTTGCCGTTACCTGCTGGTTCTTATCAGAACTTGGAGATTTGTCATTTTTGTATCATTTAATCTGTGCATCTTATAGGCATGAGCTCTACATGTGTTTTGTTGTATTGCATGCCATGTTTCCAGTGGTGTATGCCATGTATTTTTGTGATCTCTGTGGTGACTAGCACAAGCATGCAAACTAGGCTCCGTAATGTTTCTGATTTCAGGGACAATAAATTCTCTCTATCTTTGTCTGCTGTTATTTTGTTGCCATGTAAACTTGATGCTACAGAGAGATCCATGCATATTTTGGAGATGTTCAGTAAGGATGTTTTGTAGATATTGTTGTAATTGATCCATTCCCGCCCTTTTTTGCATTTATGGAGTGCCTTAAAATGACTCAATCTTGCTCTACTTTTGCTACAAAATATTTCTGGCAGATTGTTTACGTGTTATTCAATTTTGCCAAGCTTATTGTAGTTGATCCATACATGATATGTATTTGCTCTTTCCATGGATAGCTTAATAAACATGCTATCTTGCTGTAGGTATGCTTGTTTTGTCATGCATTGCTTTGTGGTGATTGCATCAAGCTCACCAAGATGCCCTCATGTTATTGTTTCTGCCATGCTCTGTTTTCTGCTAAGTCTGAACCCTGATAACGGAACTTGCTATGTTTACATGCTTGCCATCATATCTTCTGGTCCTTTTTAGCTTATGGTCAGTAAGGGACTTTTGTCATATGCATTTAGTAGAATACTGCCATGCCTTGTTTTGCCATATTAAGTTCCTGTAGAATATTGATTTCGTGCTCTGAACATTGCTACCTGATGCTGTTTTCTGCCATGCCCAGTAATTTCACTAAGTCTGTGAACCTGATATCTTTTGCACTTTTGCCATGCTTGTTTGAGCTTGTTATGTTGTGATCTAGCCGTAGCTCAGTGTTCATCTTTTGTTAAGTACCTCCTGTAGATTACTTCCATATGCTTTGTTGCTATGTTGGAGTACTGTAGCATTGTTACTTGTTGCATTTTAAGTGCTATTTTGCTGTTAATCGCAGATTCGCGTCATTCTTGTTTTGCTTGCCATTTGCAAACCGTGCACCCGTTTCCGGTGATCTTTATATCGATTTCGACCGAAATCATCCCATCTTTCCAGTGACATGCTTGGTTTGCCAAGTTACTGCCTTGTTCATCATTTTCCTTCCGGAGCACGCATATGCATCGCATATCATATCTCGCATATCATACATGTTTTGCATCATGTTGCTTGTGCATTTCTCGTGATTGATTGTGGTTCCGTTGCTTGTGTTCTTGTCTTGGGTAGAGCCGGGAGACGAGTTCGTGAACGAGGAACCTAGTGAGTACGCTTACGAGGATCAAGCTTTCGACAACTCTGAGAACCTTGCAGGCAAGATGACCACCCCTCGAAATCACTTCTATCTTTACTTTGCTAGTTGTTCGCTCTATTGCCATGCTACGCTACCTATCACTTGCTATATCATGTCTCCCATATTGCCATGTCAGCCTCTAACCATCCTTTCCTAGCAAACCGTTGTTTGGCTAAGTTACCGCTTTTGCTCAGCCCTTCTTATAGCGTTGCTAGTTGCAGGTGAAGTTGAAGTTTGTTCCATGTTGGAACATGGATATGTTGGGATATCACAATATCTCTTATTTAATTAATGCATCTATATATATTTGGTAAAGAGTGGAAGGCTCGGCCTTATGCCTGGTGTTTTGTTCCACTCTTGCCGCCCTAGTTTCTGTCATACCGGGATTATGTTCCTTGAGTTTGTGTTCCTTACGCGGTTGGGTGATTTATGGGACCCCCTTGACAGTCCGCCTTGAATAAAACTCCTCCAGCAAGGCCCAACCTTGGTTTTACCATTTGCCACCTAAGCCTTTTCCCCCGGGTTTTCGCGAGCCCGAGGGTCATCTTATTTTAACCCCCCCGGGCCAGTGCTCCTTCGAGTGTTGGTCCGAACTGAGTAGACTGCGGGGCCCCCTCCTGGAAACTCGAGGTCTGGTTTTACTCGTAGGATGTCTCATCCGGTGTTGCCCTGAGAACGAGATATGTGCAGCTCCTATCGGGATTTGTCGGCACATCGGGCGGCTTTGCTGGTCTTGTTTTACCATTGTCGAGATGTCTTGTAAACCGGGATTCCGAGACTGATCGGGTCTTTCCGGGAGAAGGTTTATCCTTCGTTGACCGTGAGAGCTTATGATGGGCTAAGTTGGGACACCCCTGCAGGGTATTATCTTTCGAAAGCCGTGCCCGCGGTTATGAGGCAGATGGGAATTTGTCAATGTCCGGTTGTAGAGAACTTGTCACTCGACCCAGTTAAAATACATCAACTGTGTGTGTGTAGCCATGATGGTCTCTTCTCGGCGGAGTCCGGGAAGTGAACACGGTTTGAGTTATGAATGACGTAAGTAGGAGTTCAGGATCACTTCTTGGTCATTGCTAAATGACGACCGTTCCGTTGCTTCTCTTCTTGCTCTCTCTTGCGTATGTTAGCCACCATATATGCTTATTGTCTGCTGCAGCTCCACCTCATTACACCATCCTTTCCTATAAGCTTAAATAGTTTTGATCTCGCGGGTGTGAGATTGCTGAGTCCCCGTGACTCACAGATTCTACCAAAACAGTTGCAGGTGCCGACGATGCCAGTGCAGATGATGGGATCGATCTCAAGTGGGAGTTCGATGAGGAACGTCGTCGTTACTATGTGTCTTTTCCTGATGATCAGTAGTGGAGCCCAGTTGGGACGATCGGGGATCTAGCATTTGGGGTTATCTTATTTTCATTTGGATCTTGACCGTAGTCGGTCTATGTGTGTATTTTGGATGATGTATGAATTATATTTATGTATTGTGTGAAGTGGCGATTGTAAGCCAACTCTTTATCCCATTCTTGCTCATTACATGGGATTGTGTGAAGATGACCCTTCTTGCGACAAAACCACTATGCGGTTATGCCTCTAAGTCGTGCCTCGACACGTGGGAGATATAGCCGCATCGTGGGCGTTACACTCTCTCTCTCTCTCTCTCTCTCTCTCTCTCTCTCTCTCTCTCTCTCTCTCTGTTTCCTTCTATTTCTGCGTTCCCAGATTCTGGCCTTTCACCGTTTCTTAAATTCCTAGAGATTCGTAACTCCGACTGGGCTGAAATTTTAACATGATTTTTATCCAAATATTAGCTCTTTTACGACCGAAGAAGGGCTCTAACCGCCTTACGGGGTGGCCACAAGCCTCCTAGCCGTGCCCTGGGGAGGGGGACGCGCCTCCAGGGCTTATGGGCCCCTCGGGCATCGTCTCGCGTTGATTCCAATTCCCAAAAACCACATATATTCCAAAATAAATCTCCATAAGTTTTTATCGCGTTTGGACTTTCTTTGCTATGGACATTGTGCGAAACAAAAAACATGCAACAAACAGGAACTGGCACTGGGCAATGGATCAATATGTTAGTCCCAAAAATTGTATAAAAAGTTTCCAAAAGTATATGAAAGTTGTAGAATATTGACATGGAACAATCAAAAATTATAGATGCGAGGGAGACGTATCAGCATCCCCAAGCTTAATTCCTTCTTGTCCTCGAGCAGGTAAATGATAAAAAAAGATAATTTTTGATGTGGAATGCTACCTAGCATAATCTTGATCATATAATCTAATCATGGCATGAATATTAAGACACGAGTGATTCAAAGCAATAGTCTATCATTTGACATTAAGACAATAATACTTCAAGCATACTAATAAAGCAATCATGTCTTCTCAAAATATCATGGCTGAAGAAGTTATGCCTACAAAATCATATAGTTTGGCTATGCTCCATCTTCATTACACAAAGTATTTCATCATGCACAACCCCGATGACAAGCCAAGCAATTGTTTCATACTTTTAATGTTCTCAAGCCTTTTCAACTTTCACGCAATACATGAGTGTGAGACATGGATATAGCACTATACGTGGAATAGAATATGATGGTGGAGGTTGTGTGGAGAAGACAAAAAGGAAGAAAGTCTCACATCGATGCTACTAATCAACGGGCTATGGAGATGCCCATCAATTGATGTCAATGCGAGGAGTAGGGATTGCCATGCAACGGATGCACTAAGAGCTATAAGTCTATGAAATCTCAAACTGAAAACTAAGTGGGTGTGCATCCAACTTGCTTGCTCATGAAGACCTCGGGCATTTGAGGAAGCCCATCATCGAAATATACAAGCCAAGTTCTATAATGAAAATTCCCACTAGTATATGAAAATGATAACTCAAGAGACTCTCTATATGAAGAACATGGCGCTACTCTGAAGCACAAGTGTGGTAAAAGGATAGTAGCATTCCCCCTTCTCTCTTTTTCTCTCATATTTTTGGGCCCTCTTTTTTGCCTCTTTTTTAATTTTATTTATATATATATATATTTTCATCCGGAGTCTCTTCCCGACTTGTGGGGGAATCATAGCCTCCATCATCCTTTCCTCACTGGGACAATGCTCTAATAATTATGATCATCACACTTTTATTTACTTACAACTCAATATTACAACTCGATATCTAGAACAAAGTATGACTCTATATGAATGCCTCTGGCAGTGTACCAGGATGTGAAATGATCTAGCATAGCAAAGATATCAAAAAACGGACACGCCATGAAAATATCATGCTAGCTATCTTACGATCATGCAAAGCAATATGACAATGAATGCTCAAGTCATGTATATGATGATGATGGAAGTGCATGGCAATATATCTCAGAATGGCTATGGAAATGCCATGATAGGTAGGTATGGTGGCTGTTTTGAGGAAGATATAAGGAGGCTTATGTGTGATAGAGTGTATCATATCACGGGGTTTGGATGCACCTGGGAAATAAGCCCTAGTGGAAATAATAAAGTTGTTATTTTATATTTCCTTAATCATGATAAAGGTTTATTATTCATGCTAGAATTGTATTGACCGGAAACCTAAATACATGTGTGAATACATAAACAAATACTATGTCCCTAGTGAGCCTCTACTAGACTAGCTCATTGATCAAAGATGGTTAAGGTTTCCTAACCATGGACATGTGTTGTCATTTGATAATGGGATCACATCACTAGGAGAATGATGTGATGGACAAGACCCATCCATTAGCTTAGCATAATGATCGTTCAGTTTATTGCTATTGCTTTCTTCATGTCAAATACATATTCCTTCGACTATGAGATTATGCAACTCCCGGATACCGGAGGAATGCCTTGTGTTCTATCAAACTTCACAACGTAATTGGGTGATTATAAAGATTCTCTACAGGTATCTCTGAAGGTGTTTGTTGAGTTGGCATAGATCCGGATTAGGATTTGTCACTCCGAGTATCGGAGAGGTACCTCTGGGCCCTCTCGGTAATACACATCATAAGCTTGCAAGCAAATGACTAAGGAGTTTAGCCACGAGGTGATGTATTATAGAACGAGTAAAGAGACTTCTTGGTAACGAGACTGAACTAGGTATGAAGATAGCGACGATTGAATCTCGGGCAAGTAACATACCGATGGACAAAGGGAATTACGTGTGTTGTCATAACGGTTCGACCGATAAAGATCTTCATAGAATATGTAGGAGCCAATATGGGCATCCAGGTTCCGCTATTGGTTATTGACCGGAGAGGTGTCTCGGTCATGTCTACAAAGTTCTCGAACCCGTAGAGTCCGCATGCTTAACGTTCGATGACGATATAGTATTATATGAGTTATGTGATTTGGTGACAAAATGTTGTTCGGAGTCCCGAATGAGATCACGGACATGACGAGGAGTCTCAAAATGGTCGAGGGGTAAAGGTTGATATATAGTACGATGGTATTCGGACACCACAAGTGTTTCGGGGGGTACCGGGTACTTATCGGGTCACCGGAAGGGGTTCCGGCACCCCCGGCAAAAGATATGGGCCTTATGGGCCAAGAGGGGAAACACACCGTCCACAAGGGGCTGGTGCGCCCCCCATATGGGCCGGTCTAAGGAGGAGAAGGGAAAGGAAATTGTGGGTTAGGATTCCCACTTCCTTCTCTCTCCCCCCTCTTTCCTTCCCCCTCGGTTATATATGGCAGCGGGGCGCGTCTTGGGAGGGACTCCAAGTAGGATTCCTCCTACTTGGGCACCTCCTATGGCTACTCCTCCCTCCCTCCCACCTATATATATGTGGGAGGGGCGCCTAGCACCCACCAGACAATTTCCTAGCCGTGTGCGGCGCCCCCTCTACCGTTTACACCCCGATCATATTTTCGTAGTGCTTAGGCGAAGCCCTGCGGAGATCACTTCACCATCACCGTCACCATGCCATCGTGCTGACAGAACTCATTTACTACCTCGACATCTTGCTAGATCAAGAAGGCGAGGGACGTCACCGAGCTGAACGTGTGCAGAATGCGGAGGTGCCGTGCATTCGGTACTTGATCGGTTAAAGCGCAAAGAAGTTCGACTACATCAACCGCGTTGTGAAACGCTTCAGCTTACGGTCTATGAGGGTACATAGACACACTCTCCCCCTCGTTGCTATGCATCTCCATGGATATATCATTATTGCGTGTGCGTAGAATTTTTTTTGTTTTCCATGCAACGATTCCCAACAACACTGTCGAAGCTTGCACCGACTCTCGAGGTGAGAAAGGGCAATGCACGATACCGAAGAGGCTAGCAATGATGGAAGGGTGAGAGTGCATATAATCCATGGACTCAACATTAATCATAAAGAACTGATACGTCTCCAACGTATCTATAATTTTTGATTGTTCCATGCTATTATATTATCCATCTAGGATGTTTTATATGCATTTATATGCTATTTTATATGATTTTTTGGGACTAACCTATTAACCTAGAGCCTAGTGCCAGTTTCTGTTTTTTTCCTTGTTTTTTAGTTTTACACAAAAGGAATACCAAACGGAGTCCAATTGACGTGCCAATTTTTGATGATTTTTTATGGACCAAAAGAAGCCCCCGGAGTAAAAGAGTTGGGCCAGAAGAGTCCCGAGCCATCCACGAGGGTGGGGGGCGCGCCCTACCCCCCTGGGCGCGTCCCCCTATCTCGTGGACGACTCGGAGCCCCCCCTGACGTGAGACCTACACGAAATTTTTTTATAAATACAGAAACCTCCAGAAAATAACCTAGATCGGGAGTTCCGCCGTCGTAAGCCTCTGTAGCCACCAAAAACCAATCGGGACCCTGTTCCGGCACCCTGTCGGAGGGGGGATCCCTCACCGGTGGCCATCTTCATCATCTCGGCGCTCTCCATGACGAGGAGGGAGTAGTTCACCCTCGGGGCTGAGGGTATGTACCAGTAGCTATGTGTTTGATCTCTCTCTCTCTCTCTCTTGTGTTCTTGATTCGGCACGATCTTGATGTATCGCGAGCTTTTCTATTATAGTTGGATCTTATGATGTTTCTCCCCCTCTACTCTCTTGTAATGGATTGAGTTTTCCCTTTGAAGTTATCTTATCAGATTGAGTCTTTAAGGATTTGAGAACACTTGATGTATGTCTTGCATGTGCTTATCTGTGGTGACAATGGGATATTCACGTGATCTACTTGATGTATGTTTTGGTGATCAACTTGCGGGTTTAGTGACCTTGTGAACTTATGCATAGGGGTTGGCACACATTTTCGTCTTGACTCTCCGGTAGAAACTTTGGGGCACTCTTTGAAGTTCTTTGTGTTGGTTGAATAGATGAATCTGAGATTGTGTGATGCATATCATATAATCATACCCGCGGATACTTGTGGTGACATTGGAGTATCTAGGTGACATTATGGTTTTGGTTGATTTGTGTCTTAAGGTGTTATTCTAGTACGAACTCTAGGATAGGTCGAACGAAAAGAATAGCTTCGTGTTATTTTACTACGGACTCTTGAATAGATCGATCAGAAAGGATAACTTTGAGGTGGTTTCGTACCCTACAATAATCTCTTCATTTGTTCTCCGCTATTAGTGACTTTGGAGTGACTCTTTGTTGCATGTTGAGGGATTGTTATATGATCCAATTATGTTATTATTGTTGAGAGAACTTGCACTAGTGAAAGTATGAACCCTAGGCCTTGTTTCCTAGCATTGTAATACCGTTTACGCTCACTTTTATCGCTTGTTACCTTGCTTTTTTTATAATTTCATATTACAAAAACCTATATCTACCATCCATATTGCACTTGTATCACCATCTCTTCGCCGAACTAGTGCACCTATACAATTTACCATTGTATTTGGTGTGTTGGGGACACAAGAGACTCTTTGTTATTTGGTTGCAGGGTTGTTTGAGAGAGACCATCTTCATCCTACGCCTCCCACGGATTGATAAACCTTAGGTCATCCACTTGAGGGAAATTTGCTACTGTCCTACAAACCTCTACACTTGGAGGCCCAACAACGTCTACAAGAAGAAGATTGTGTAGTAGACATCAAGCTCTTTTCTGGCGCCATTGCCGGGGAGGTTAGCGCTTGAAGGTATATCTTTAGATCTTGCAATTTGCAATCGAATCTTTTAGTTTCTTGTTTTATCACTAGTTTAGTCTATAAAAGAAAACTACAAAAAAATGGAATTAAGGTTGCCTCATATCCTTCATATTTTTAATGTCTTTTGTGAAAATAAGGATTCCGATAATTGTGCCAAAGTGTTAGAAGAAGAATGTACTAAAATGTTTGGCACTAAATCTTTGAATGACGAGCATGATTGCAATGTTGTTAGTATGAATTCTTTGAATAACCATGATGCTAATGATATGCAAAGCCACAAGCTTGGGGATGCTATGTTTGATGAAGATGATATATTTTGTCCCCCAAGTTTTGATGAGCAAATTTATTATGATGATAGTATGCCTCCTATTTGTGATGATTATATTGATGAAAGTGGGTTTGGAAGAGTGTCAACTTTAGAAAGTAATGGTCCCACTATTTTGGAGGATGTTTAATATTATTGTGATAATTATGAAAGTGGATTTGGAGAGGTCATGACTTTATTTAGTGATGAATCCACTATTTCGGAAGAGGTTCCAATTGATTATGAGAACAAAATTGCTATCTATGATGATTATTGTGATGACTTGTATGCTATTAAGAATAATGGTAACCATGAAACTTGTCATCTTGATTTTAATTTTCAATTGGATTATGCCTCACATGATAGTTATATTGTTGAATTCATTCATGATGCTACTGGAAATTATTATGAGGGAGGAACATATGCTTGTAGGAATTGCAATAATATCAAGTTTCCTCTCTATGTGCTTAAAGTTTTGAAGTTATGCTTGTTTTGGCTTCCTATGCTAGTTGATTATTGTTCCTATAAGTTGTTTGCTCACAAAATCCCTATGCATAGGAAGTGGGTTAGACTTAAATGTGCTAGTCATATTCTTCATGATGCTCTCTTTATGTTTCAATTCTTATCTTTTATGTGAGCATCATTGAAATCATCATGCCTAGCTAGAGGCGTTAAACGTTAGCGCTTGTTGGGAGGCAACCCAATTTTATTTTTGTTCTTTGCATTTTTCTCCTGTTTAGTAATAAATAATTCATCTAGACTCTGTTTAGATGTGGTTTTATGTTTTAATTAGTGTTTGTTGCAAGTAGAACCTTTGGGAAGACTTGGGTGAAGTCTATGCGATTTTGCTGTAAAAAACAGAAACTTTTGCGCTCACGAGATTAGCTGCCATTTTTTACTGGAGAGTGATTTTAGGTTGATTCTTTTTGAAGATGATTAATAGACAAATTACTCAGGTCCACCAATTTATTTTAGAATTTTTGGAGTGACATAAGTCCTCGAATGATACAGATTACTACAGACTGTCCTGTTTTTGATAGATTCTATTTTCTATGTATTGTTTGCTTATTTTGATGAATCTATGAGTAGTATCGGAGGGTATGAACCATAGAGAAGTTGGAATACAGTAGATATTACACAAATATGAATTTAGAATGAGTTCACAACATTACCTAAGTGGTGATTTATTTTCTTATACTAACAGAGCTTACGAGTTTTCTGTTAAGTTTTGTGTTGTGAAGTTTTCAAGTTTTGGGTAAAGATTCGATGGACTATGGAATAAGGAGTGGCAAGAGCCTAAGCTTGGGGATTCCCAAGGCACCCCAAGGTAATATTCAAGGACAACCAAGAGCCTAAGCTTGGGGATGCCCTGGATGGCATCCCCTCTTTCTTCTTCGTTCATCGGTAACTTTACTTGGAGCTATATTTTTATTCACCACATGATATGTGTTTTGCTTGGAGCGTAATTTTATTTTCTTTAGTTTTGATTGATGTTTGAATAATATCCCAAGATCTGAAATTCTTAAATGTTAGAGAGTCTTCACATAGTTGCACAATTATTCGACTACTCATTGATCTTCACTTATATCTTTTGGAGTAGTTTGTCATTTGCTCTAGTGCTTCACTTATATCTTTTTAGAGCACGACAGTGGTTTTATTTTGAAGAAATTATTGATCTCTCATGCTTCACTTATATTATTTTGAGAGTCTTTTAGAACAGCATGGTAATTTGCTCTGGTTATAAAATTAGTCCTAATATGATGGGCATCTAAGATGGGTATAATAAAAACTTTCATATAGAGTGCATTAAATAGTATGAGAAGTTTGATACTTGATAATTGTTTTGAGATATAAAGATGGTGATATTATAGTCGTGCTAGTTGAGTAATTGTGAAATTGAGAAATACTTGTGTTAAGGTTTGCAAGTCCCGTAGCATGCACGTATGGTAACCGTTGTGTGACAAATTTGAATCATGAGGTGTTCTTTGATTGCCTTCCTTATGAGTGGCGGTCGGGGACGAGCGATGGTCTTTTCCTACCAATCTATTCCCCTAGGAGCATGCGCGTAGTGCTTGGTTTTGATGACTTGTAGATTTTTGCAGTAGTTCTTTATGACTAATGTTGAGTCCATGGATTATACGCACTCTCACCCTTCCATCATTGCTAGCCTCTTCGATACCGTGCATTGCCCTTTCTCACCTCGAGAGTTGGTGCATACTTCGCCGGTGCATCCAAACCCCGTGATATGATACGCTCTATCACACATAAGCCTCCCTATATATTCCTCAAAACATCCACCATACCTACCTATTATGGCATTTCCATAGCCATCCCGAGATATATTGCCATGCAACTTTCCACCGTTCCGTTTATTATGACACGCTTCTTCATTGTCATATTGCCTTGCATGATCATGTAGTCGACATCGTATTTGTGGCATGGCCACCATTCATAATTTTTCATACATGTCACTCTTGATTCATTGCACATCCCGGTACACTGCCGGAGGCATCTACATAGAGTCATATTTTGTTCTAAGTATCGAGTTGTAATTCTTGAGTTGTAAGTAAATAAAAGTGTGATGATCTTCATTATTAGAGCATTGTCCCAGTGAGGAAAGGGTGATGGAGACTATGATTCCCCCACAAGTCGGGATGAGACTCCGGACGAAAAAAAGAGGCCATAAGAAAGAGAGAAGGCCCAAACAAAAAAAATAAAAAATTGAGAGAAAAAGAGAGAAGGGGCAATGCTACTATCCTTTTACCACACTTGTGCTTCAAAGTAGCACCATGATCTTCATGATTGAGAGTCTCCTATGTTGTCACTTTCATATACTAGTGGGAATTTTCATTATAGAACTTGGCTTGTATATTCCAATGATGGGCTTCCTCAAAATGCCCTAGGTCTTCGTGAGCAAGCAAGTTGGATGCACACCCACTTAGTTTCTTTTGTTGAGCTTTCATACACTTATAGCTCTAGTGCATCCGTTGCATGGCAATCCCTACTCCTCACATTGACTTCAATTGATGGGCATCTCCATAGCCCATTGATTAGCCGTGTTGATGTGAGACTTTCTCTTTTTTGTCTTCTCCACACAAACTCCATCATCATATTATGTTCCACCTATATGTCCATGGCTCGCGCTCATATATTGCATGAAAGTTGAAAAACTTTGAGAATACTAAAGTATGAAACAATTGCTTGGCTTGTCATCGGGGTTGTGCATGATGGGAATATTTTGTGTGATGAAAATGAAGCATGGCCAAACTATATGATTTTGTAGGGATGAGCTTTCTTTGGCTATGTTATTTTGTGAAGACATAATTGCTTGGTTAGTATGCTTAAAGTATTATTGTTTTTACGTCAATATTAAACTTTTGTCTTGGATCTTTTGCATCTGAACATTGAAAATTACATTGAAAATTATTTTAGGTAGCATTCCACATCAAAAAATTTGTTTTTATCGTTTACCTACTCGAGGACGAGCAGGAATTAAGCTTGGGGATGCTTGATACGTCTCCAACGTATCTATAATTTTAGATTGTTCCATGCTATTATATTATCCATCTAGGATGTTTTATATGCATTTATATGCTATTTTATATGATTTTTTGGGACTAACCTATTAACCTAGAGCCCAGTGCAGTTTTTGTTTTTTCCTTGTTTTTGAGTTTTACACAAAAGGAATACCAAACGGAGTCCAATTGACGTGCCAATTTTTGATGATTTTTATGGACCAAATGAAGCCCCCGGAGTAAAAGAGTTGGGCCAGAAGAGTCCCGAGCCATCCACGAGGGTGGGGGCGCGCCCTACCCCCTGGGCGCGTCCCCTTATCTCGTGGATGACTCAGAGACCCCCCTGACGTGGGACCTATGCGAAAAATTCCTATAAATACAGAAACCTCCAGAAAATAACCTAGATCGGGAGTTCCGCCGCCGCAAGCCTCTGTAGCCCCCAAAAACTAATGGGGACCCTGTTCCGGCACCCTGCCGGAGGGGGGATCCCTCACCGGTGGCCATCTTCATCATCTCGGCGCTCTCCATGACGAGGAGGGAGTAGTTCACCCTCGGGGCTGAGGGTATGTACCAGTAGCTATGTGTTTGATCTCTCTCTCTCTCTCTCTCTCTCTCGTGTTCTTGATTCGGCACGATCTTGATGTATCGCGAGCTTTTCTATTATAGTTGGATCTTATGATGTTTCTCCCCCTCTACTCTCTTGTAATGGATTGAGTTTTCCCTTTGAAGTTATCTTATCAGATTGAGTCTTTAAGGATTTGAGAACACTTGATGTATGTCTTGCATGTGCTTATCTGTGGTGACAATGGGATATTCACGTGATCTACTTGATGTATGTTTTGGTGATCAACTTGCGGGTTTAGTGACCTTGTGAACTTATGCATAGGGGTTGGCACACGTTTTCGTCTTGACTCTCCGGTAGAGACTTTGGGGCACTCTTTGAAGTTCTTTGTGTTGGTTGAATAGATGAATCTGAGATTGTGTGATGCATATCGTATAATCATACCCGCGGATACTTGTGGTGACATTGGAGTATCTAGGTGACATTAGGGTTTTGGTTGATTTGTGTCTTAAGGTGTTATTCTAGTACGAACTCTAGGATAGATCGAATGGAAAGAATAGCTTCGTGTTATTTTACTACGGACTCTTGAATAGATCGATCAGAAAGGATAACTTTGAGGTGGTTTCGTACCCTACAATAATCTCTTTGTTTGTTCTCCGCTATTAGTGACTCTTTGTTGCATTTTGAGGGATTGTTATATGATCCAATTTTGTTATTATTGTTGAGAGAACTTGTAGTAGTGAAAGTATGAACCCTAGGCCTTGTTTCCTAGCATTGCAATACCGTTTACGCTCACTTTTATCGCTTGTTACCTTGCTGTTTTTATAATTTCAGATTACAAAAACCTATATCTACCATCCATATTGCGCTTGTATCACCATCTCTTCGCCGAACTAGTGCACCTATACAATTTACCATTGTATTTGGTGTGTTGGGGATACAAGAGACTCTTTATTATTTGGTTGCAGGGTTGTTTGAGAGAGACCATCTTCATCCTATGCCTCCCACGGATTGATAAACCTTAGGTCATCCACTTGAGGGAAATTTTCTACTGTCCTACAAACCTCTGCACTTGGAAGCCCAACAATGTCTATAAGAAGAAGGTTGTGTAGTAGACATCAAGAACACACATACTTATTGCAAAAGTTTATTAGCCATTGAAACAAAGTACTTATACGCATGCTCCTAGGGGGATAGATTGGTAGGAAAAGACCATCGCTCTTCCCCGACTGCCACTCATAAAGAAGACAGTCAGAAAATAAATCATGCTCCGACTTGATCACATAATGGTTCACCATATGTGCATGCTTCAGGAATCACAAACCTTAACACAAGTATTTCTACCAATCCACAGTTACTCACTAGCATGACTCTAATATCACCATCTTTATATCGCAAAACTATTGCAAGGAATCAAACATATCATATTCAGCGATGTCCAAGTTTTATGTAGGATTTAATGACTAACCATGTGAATGACCAATTCCTGTTGACTCTCTAAATAGAGTTTAATTCTTTCTACAAAAGATATGCCCACGCTCTAACAAATATAAGTGAAGCAAAAGATCATTCTACAATAGCGGTTTTCTATGTGAAGAGAAACAGGCAACCCAAACTTCAAATGATATAAGTGAAGCACATGAAGCATTCTATAAAGCCATACTCAAAAGATATAAGTGAAGTGCAAAGAGCATTATATAAATCAACCAAGGACTATCTCATACCAGCATGGTGCATTATTAAAATAAAAATAAAAGCACACGACGCTCCAAGATTTACGCATATCATGTGAGAAATAACAATATAGCTCCAAGTAAAATTACCGATGATCGTTAGAAGAAAGAGGGGATGCCTTTCGGGGCATCCCCAAGCTTAGTTGCTTGGGAGTCCTTGAATATTACCTTGGGGTGCCTCGGGCACCCCCGAGCTTAGGCTCTTGCCACTCCTTATTCCTTCATCCATCGTGATCTCACTCAAAACTTGAAAACTTCTATCACACAAAACATAACAAAACCCTCGTGAGATCCGTTAGTATAATAAAGCAAATAACCACTTCAAGTATTGTTGCAAACCCATTCATTTGCACTGTAGCTACTGTATTATAACTTCTCTATGGCTTATACCACCGATACAATCGGTAGTTTCATCAAAACAAGCAAAACAATATCACTACTAGGAAAAGCACTACTAGTAGCGTAGGTTTTTTGCATACTAGTAGCGCAGGGCACCGCGCTACTACTATGACGCTACAGCTATATTTTAGCAGTAGCGCATTTTTTACCCCACGCTACTGATAAACAGACATACCAGTAGCGTTGGTGCAACCTAGGCTACTACTATTTTGCAGCTGCGCTACTACTAACCGAATAGTAGAAACGCCTCTATCATACCCCCACGCTACTAGTAAGTAATTTGGATTTAAAAAATAAAAATCTACCTATTCCAGTTTACACATACATTTCATAGTTCTCACATAACATGCATTTCGTAATGCATACATGTTCTGCGTGCAGTCAATCATACATATTTGATATAGATAATTAATACATATATATATTATATACGGCACGCGTATAGGTCATCAGCGTCGGCGCCTCCACAAGGCCGTGTTGATGTCGTCGGCGTCGCCGCCGCCGCAACACCATGACGATTTCGTCGTCGTCGTTGTCGGCGCCGCAGCACCATGACGATGTTGTCGTCGACGGCGCCACAGCCCCGTGTCGATGTCGATGACGTCGTCGCCGCCGCCACCCAGCCCCGTGTCGATGTCTATGTCGTGACCGCCGCCGCCCCAGCCCCGTGTCGATGTCAATGTCGATGTCGACGCACCTAAATTGATGTGAAAATTGATAGGAAGCATAGAGCAGATCAATGGTTCAAATTGTCAAAGGCTTGAGGTTGTATTTGCTTTGATATGCTTAGGAAAAGAGCAGAAAAACGAAGTCATGCTGAACTCTAGACTACATCATTTTGTTCAATGTTAGTGATGTAGACAATTAGCATATTTATATAACTCAAATTCTCCTTATGTATAATTAGCAGATTGGTGCCAACCAGGTGAACACCATGAGGCAGAGGGTTACCCAAACGGACATCACCAGTAGCAACGAGGCATAAGGAAACCAGGAAGTAATCTCTAGTTTCTATTTTTTAGTGAGCATTTTACCACACCTGATGTTTCCCGTGAAGGAGGTTTTTGTTCATTTTGTGATTCTCTTCTGCCAAATGTTTACCATGAATAGTTTCATTTTTATAAAGCTAATTTCCCTTATCTTTTTCTCATTAGTCCATTATAGTTATTAATTGGATAAATCCCATGAGTAAGAAAGAAGTGAAACTAAATTTAGGGTCGCATACCTGGGCATTCTCATGCCTATGTATATATGCAGATAAAAAGCTTTAATAATAAACCCAAGAACCAATATATGCAGCTAGTACATTCTCCCACATTTGTCTGCTAAGAACAACAGCTGGAACAAAGGGAATCGCTCGATACTTAGGTAGCAGCTTCAAAGCAATATGAGATGAATTAACTGGCACATGGACACAATAGACGATACACATATATAGCATAGCATGATCTATATATATATTACTCAATGCATATAGATTAATAAAGCATAGATGGGGGCAAAGAACCACATGGAGTACCATACTCCAAATACAAATCGAACAGAGAGAGATGTGGATGGCACCTTGTCCATGGCTGCAGCACCAGGGCCAGAGTACCTTGTCCATGGTGTCCTCAACGGGAACCAGCGTTGCGAGTGTGCTGATCTCCAAAGGATGCAAATACTGATTGTAGAAGCCGTGGAGCCATCGCCTACAAAAGATATGAATAAATTGATAAGAACATGCTCCCTATATGCAGAAAGTGGTAAACCTATTAAGTTAAGAGGAAGAGGGTGGGGAGAGGGGGTCCGGGCAGAGGTTTCCTAGCCATATTAAATCCGCTACCCAATTGGCTATAATTAATAGAAACAGTATACAAATTCTGAATGTTCTGGATGACATTGGCCTCAGAAAAGAAACTGAATGAGGAATTTAGCTATCGTGCAACCGGAGATAACCTATTCAACATGAGATCTCATACTACTGGAAATTGCTCGCACTTAACCTACAACAAGAACGGTAGGACCTATGTTCACTAACAGTTCGAACTCCACGTGACTTGTGACTGCAATCGTGTGTCTGCGTTCTAGTTGTAATATTTGCTCAAAGAAATATCCAGCATTGAAACTCTCTCAGTTTCATTTCCAAAATGTTGGAGTAATTACCATGAACCAGGGGGTATCGAGGTGAAGAAAAGCCAGAAACTTGTAAAGGGCAGCGAAGATCAGCAGGTGGAGGTAACCTCGAAGGCCCCGCTTCCACTCCCAAGTGAGGTGGTCGTACCTGCAAAAGTAGCAGCCAAAATCATCCAACGCGGCAGCAATCTAGCATCAAAACGTCAAGATGAGCGAGAGGACAGGGCGTCCCATAGCGGAACGGGACTGTCTCGTGGTGCTGAATGGGGACAGGGTCGTCCAATCCCGATCCCGCTAGACTAGCTAGCACCCGCAGAATGGGGCATGAGCCGGGAGAGAGCGGCGGCGAGCTTACCCGAAGGCGACGCGGTGGCCGACCTCGAGGCACTGCCAGTGCTCGTTGGGGTTGAAGTAGGTGCACACCAGCAGCGCGTTCGCCACGCGGAATGCCAGTGCGTGCGCCGGCACCCGTCTCTCCGGCCACGGCCGGATCCGCAACGCCTTCATCAAAGGCTGCGGCGGCGTGTCTCCTCCTCCCTCCTCTTACGGCCCTCCTGGCCTCGCTCCAGTCCATCCACCTCTCCACGCCGGCGTCCATGACAACTCCCTCAACACCCGGGCCTTCGACGCCATCCAGGGCGCCATACATAACCGTATCGCTGGGATGCCAGAGCGGGCCGCCGAGAACCTCCACACGGCGCGCTTCGTCGTGCCGGCGCCCGTGGCCAACATGCTCAAGGGGGAGCCCTGCTTGATCATGCGCATGATTGGGTTTGTGTGGCACCCCGATTCGCATGGAGCAGGGGGCCTTCGCACGTCAGCCCAGGATAACACCTGACGCACGACAGGTCCATAATACAGCATTCCAGGTACAAGAATATTCATCAAATACATGTATATAAGATTACATCATTGATGAATACAATTATCTGGCATAGCCCTAAGGCTATTTAAAAGGCGGCAGAAGTCTTGGTTTGACAGCATAACAACTCTGACTGGGCTCCACAACTCACAGGACTGACAAGGTTACGGCCTAGCACGACGGATCAAGCGAACAATTCTGGTACGACCTACAAAACTGGCATGACACGCCAGGTCAGTACATCGAATGTACTTGCAAGACAACCAATTACATAGCATCCAAACAAGCAGAAGACAAAGCAAGAACCAAGCGTATGCGACAACCTATCTCATGTCAATTACTAAACATGGCATGATAGAGGTCAACTCAGCATGAACAATATCATAGCATCTACTAACATGGCAATGACATGGCATATCAAAACATGCTTATAACATGGTAATAGCAAAACATAGCATATCATCTCAATCATGGCATAATTTAACATATAAATCAAAGCATGGCATGGCATCATGAAACTATGTTGAAATAAACTACCGATTATATCCAATGCAGACATAGCATGTTAACTTTATGCAATCATCTTCTGTTCTGCCTTGGTTTTTAAATGCAACATATTCTCATGCAATGCAACCAATCTTGTGCACCGAGTCCCTCGGACTCTCTTACCAATGGGTTGCCTCGCAACCGAACGGTGATCTTTCCGGCGATCACAACCATGACCAACACTTGGTCTCCAACACTCATCGAGATCTCGTTTCGTGATCATATCAAAACATCATCGTGACTTCTCATGACTATCTCATAGTCCAAGTCTTCACATTATTTGTTACACAATTTCATTATAACCTTAGTTATTTAAGGTTTATCCTCCATTTCGACCAAGACCTGATGGTGGGACCTACTACGAACTTATGCCCATGACCGAGGACGCGGCTATTGATAGATTGAATACACTCTGCAGAGGTAGCACACTGTACCCACACCATGGAACCCATGGCCTCGTCATCCCATTCGGGTGGACCAACGGCATTCCGACGAAACCGACCTACTGCCACGACACTCTCCCGGCCACTCCGACCCACTCCCAACTGGGCTAGTCCTGGGTGGCCCCGTGTCTACCAAAGACACAACGACCACCGTCGTGGCCAAAACGTCCCTCACGGGGACCAGTACCAAAAAATTTAATAACGGGCACACAAGGTTATGCCCACCTACCTGATCAACGT
The DNA here is from genome assembly GCF_018294505.1 of Triticum aestivum. Lineage (NCBI taxonomy): Eukaryota > Viridiplantae > Streptophyta > Magnoliopsida > Poales > Poaceae > Triticum > Triticum aestivum. The sequence goes on from NC_057805.1 coordinate 68,550,732, forward strand.
AAGCATGCCCATAACCTTCCCTAGTTGGAGGCACCGGCAAGAGGCATGACAATAGATCGCATTAAGGCCTTCCCATAAAGGCAAATGTGGCTGCATTGAAAAAGTTCGATTTGGTGGCACTATGACTAGATCCCATCGATGACGGAGGAGGTTTGTTATTATTAAGTCATTTTAATTCCTTCTCCATCATCATGAACATGAATGCAACAATGAGCATGCAGCATACAAATGCATGAACAAAATATTAAACTTCTCAAGTGCACAATTATAGCATAAAGAACATGACAATACTAAGTAATAGCATATCAACGGTGCATTACAATCCTCATAACATTTTATAATGATGACATGCAAATAAAGTAGAGTAGTGACATGGCATTATCAATAACAACATTCTAATTAGCATGGCAAACGATATCGTGAAAACACAAGCATGCATGACAGGCATAATGGAATAACTGCAGACGAAAACTATATGAAACAACTGCAACTACACACACAAGGTGCAAGCAAAGTCAACATGCAAGTTCGGGGCTCATGATAAGAGGTTGGCTTGCCTGGGGTCGACAAATACTCCGGGAAGAAGTGAGGAACGATCGCGGAAAGATTTGCCGGAAACAGTTTCTCTCTCGGAGGGGGCTGTTTATGGGCAAGGGCAAAATGGTCATTTTCACCGTGTGAAAATATTATGAAAATGATACCAACGGAACGGGCTTGACGAAACGAAGACGTGGGCTTTGGAATCACCTGATTTGGAGCTACGGGTAAAAAGACATGATTGTTTAACTACCAGGGGCCTATCTGTAAAGAAAATCATTACAAACTGGCCCCTGACAGAAAGACAAGTCACGCCTTTCTCAGAAATACGCTTTCTAGAGAGGAAAGCACATTCTGTCCCGAAGAAGAGGAGGAATATGCTTTCGGCTTAGGAAAAGCGCACTCCCCAGAATACGCCCTCGGGGTTCCGAAAACGGGAAATGGCCCGAGGCGCCGCCACTTAACTGACGTGGCGAAGTGGGGTCAACGCGGGGTCACTGACGAGGGGGGCCCGCAAGGGGTGGGGCCCGCCTGGCTGGCTTCTTCTTCCTCCCGCTCGACGCGTGCCTGGCCGAGGGGAGACGCCCGCCCCGACGGCGCGTCCGGCCACGGCAGCGGACGGGCGACCTACCGAAATGCTCGGGACGGCAAGGGGCACCTCGGGGTGGTGCTAGCTTCCGCCGAGGAACACCAGGGAGGGAGCTGCACGGCCCACGGCGGAGAGTGGGTTCGCCCGCCGGTGGACACAACGCTACGGTGGGGAAGGGAAGGGGCCGAGGCCATGGGGCGGCTCGCCGGACCTTGGGGAATGCTCTGGTGGTGGAGGAGCTGAGGGGGAAAGCATGAGGTCGCCGGATTCGAGATGGACAGAGGCGGCAGCCACGGCGGCGATGGAGATCAGAGAGGGGCTCCGGGCTCAGGGAGAGGCTCGGGGAGGGATGGTGGACTGCAAGAGAGCTCGGGGGCGCTATATATAGCCGCGGGGAGAGCTCAGGAAGTAGGGGAGGAGGTGGCACGCGGCGAGCGACGTGTCCGCGCACCGGTGAGGGCGCAGTGTCGGCAGGCGTGGCCAAGGCTCACGGGAAGCGGCAGGAAGGCGATGAGGAGGAAGCAGACGTGGCGCAGAGGCTCACGGAGACGAGCAGAGCTCGAGGACAAGAGGAGGAAGAGGACACCGGGGAGGACGGCGACGGTGTACAGGAGCGCACAGTTCAGCCGTTGGCACGGCTCACCGGAGAAAAAAAACGAAGGGGCCCACAGGTCCAGGGGGAAGACGACACCGAGGGGGAGCTGTAGAACATTAAGGGCGAGGTCAGAGACGGTCGGAGCAACGATGCCGACGCGAACAGTGGCTAGACCACCGTTTTGGGCTGGTTACACTTGTGATCACCACGGACATGGCGCGCTCTGGAGCTTTTACTGATGTAATCTCATGTCTACCGCGTAGTCCGTTGAAGATCGAGTGTTACTACGGTAAAGAGAGGGGCAGAGACAAAGTGAGCTGAGTAAACTAAGCTCCACAAGTTTGCTGTTGCAAACTTGACCGCATACTAGAGATAAAACCAGAGGAGGTAAAAGGTAAAATTGATGTCTGAGAGGCTTAGGGTAGAAAGGACTACGGTCCTGGAAATTATGAGGTAATTTGGACAACTATTTACCATAGTTGCTGTACAACTACCAAATCTGACCCAGAAACTGAATCAAGAAGAAGCACTCACTAGGAGTGATGGATTAAGCTAAAACTTGGCAAATCCTGATGATTTGATCATAGGTAGATGCTGCAAAAATATCATACCAAATGGACTTGCCAAAATGGTACTTTCTTCACAGTTATCAGTTTTGCCCAGAAACTTCAGAAAAATCCTCATGGCAAATGGCTAGATGAAATGCGCCAAAATCTTGTGGAGATGGATCATATAGATAGGAGAAAGCCTGGGAATATTATGAGCCATAATGGAGCAAGATAAAATGCACTTGCTTCACAAACTAAAAAATTGGACAGAAACTAAGATTTGCTCCTGTGCTCACATAGTTCAATGAAATGAACTGAATTTGGGTGGAGGCTAATTATTTGAGATACTTGAGAGGATGGAAAAGTTTCATACCATTTGGAAACTCTATGAAGGTACTTTCTTCACAAAGTTGTATTCTGGTCAGAAACTTTGAAAACTTGCACAGGGAGCTAGGATGAATGGATTGAGCTTATATTTGGCATCCATGGGTTATTTATCCATGTTAATCGCCCTGCCAAATTGCAGCTCCATTGGAATTCAGAATAAAGCACTTCCTTTGCAAAATTTCAGAGAAGGCAGAAACTTGCATTGGATCTTGTGCCAAATTTTTGAACTGAGGAACATGAGATTAGGATGGAACTAGTGATTATATAGCAAGGACAAGCTCCACAATTTACGTGGGAATTTTATCTGCTATAAAAATAGTAGTTCCTTTGGAAAATGGCAGAAATGCAATATTGGCATTACATAGGAAAAGGAAAATTTCCTTATTTAATTATGGCCAATATACTTGCCAGAGCTTGGATTAGGCATAAGTATCAACTCCACCAATTCTCATGAATTTAGGAGATGGCTAGCTATGCCTTTGGATTTTATTCCTCAAAAAGGCAAGAAAAGGAATAAATCACAATTCAAAAATATTGCATGGGACTTGGCAATATTTTTGCATATCCAAGGTTCAGAGAGATAGGAGGATCTCTGGGAACAAATGGGAGGATCAACAGATCAAGGAAAATGATGGCTCCTTTGTAAGCACAAAGCGCATATCCAAATTCCAAAAATTTGGAATTAGGGTTTGAGATGATCCAAATGAGGTCTTGCCCACTGACAAAGACATGAGCAAGGTTTTGAAAGGTTGAAAATGACAAGAATCATCAGAGTCATCCAGCAAACTCAGGAGAAAGATTTTGAAAATGAGTGCCAGGAAGGAATAACAGCACAAAAATTGATAACCCAATTTTGGGGCTTATACAACTCTTCCCCCCTTAAAAAGAATCTCGTCCTCGAGATTCCTAGGGTTACAACACAACTGAAACGATAACCACTTCGGGGAAAAACCTTAGGGTTAATTTACCCTTTGGTTAAACTCAAACGAGTTGGGGGCAATGAGAAAAATTTCGCGGATTCCTCCATGAAACATAGATGTCGAGGTAGAATCGAGGGTGAAACCTGTATCGGGGTAGATGTACTGGATCGAGTGAAATAAAGTTGGCAGTGTTCCTCCGGAAATGAAATCGGGGAAAAGAATTCGAGACGAGGAACTACCAAACGGAAATGCCTCTGCGAGGCTCTGGTTTAGAAATCCGGCACACGAAGTATGCACGGATAGATAGGGATATGTGACTTTGCATTCCTCCGAGTACTGCCCGAATGTACTCGTGGGTGAACCGGGTATGCGTGCAATATGCAGTAAAATCTAAACTAGCAAACAGACAGAGCCAATAATCATGCAACGGAGAAACACACCAGACAAATCATACTAGAGTGTTTTAATGCTAGTGGGTATATGTACTCCTGGTATACATATACCTACACCAACGCGCATTTTATTATAGACTCGGAAGAGTCAATGTTATTTAGTGTATGTGATCTACTAAATAAAATCTTGTTAGCAACATAGTGTCAACCTTGTCAAACATTTCTGCTTGACAGAGAGACAAGCAAAAACAATACGAAAACAAAAGCACAAAAACATACATGGAACACAGCATACGGATTACAACAGTACTAGCATACAACAAAGCACGAGCACGCTACGCACTAAAAGAAACAACTCAACTTGGGATACATAGCTCTATCCTCATATCAGGGATGGACCGACAGACTAATCATCTCACTACTTGATTGAGGTCATCCAGAAGACTTGCCTTGCTGGGGCTCTCCGGGAGGACGAAGACTGAGCCAATCTCCATCTTCATCGTCCGACACTACTATGGGTTGGGGTTCGGCTGCTGGAGGTGTGGCTGAAATTGATCCAAGCAAATGCTGCTGGTGGATCCGTAAAAGAGCCTTGTCGAGGGTGACTATGTTGGGTCTAGGCCACAACACAGGCTGAGAGGGTAGCACTGGTTCGGATGGCGTTGGGCAAATGACTTGAGATGCGAATTTACGAGCCTCACGGTAAGCTTCCTTGACGACTCTCACCGCATCATTGTCCAAGGTTCTAAACTCGGCAAGTATCTTGGAAATCATCATCCCCTGGGCGGTGATATACTGCACCAGGCGAGTGATTGCAGGGTCATCTCCCGGAACAGTGGTAGGAGGCTGAATTCCTGCTTCTGTCACAACGGGGAAAAAGCAGAACTCCCGCCTCTCTTCCACTTGCGGGAACTTGGTTCGGAGGTATAGGATAGCCTCCACAGCAGCGGCCTGAATGGCTAAATCAGTGGCAGGCATGGCTCTACCCTGAAAAACCAAAGGCTGGCCATCTACTGCGGGACCTGGGACGATGCGCACTCTTGCATCATAGCGGTGAAGGTGAGGGACGGGTGTCGATTGGAACACCAGGTAATCGGGGCTAGCCTTACAGCCAAAGGCTTTGGTGAGCATCTCAGTAAGAAGGGGTGGAAAGCCAGTGTGGTTGACGGCACATGTGCGGGTGTAAAACTTGGGAGCTTTGAAGGTGCCAGTCATGGCGGGAGTGCTACTAGCTAAGCTTCTCTGCAGGGACATGGCTGACTGAGGGGTGAGCGATACAACGAGCGGAAAGGGGGCTTTTATAGGCAGCTATGCGGGACATGCCCGCATGGTGTGGCCCCTTTCCCTTAATGGCGGAGGGTGAGCGATGCTGCCGACCAGAAAGGATATGGTTGCTATTCATTCCACGGATAACTAGGTGGGGGCAGTGGGGTGAGGACGTGTCGGTCCCGATTGCGCCACCTGTTGATTAACAGTGGCCATGCCGGATGCCAGGGGTGGGTCAAATCCCTTAGGGCCATTACGGGTTAATGGTAGCGGTGATCTAATACTAGGATAACCTATGCCAGCCTGGCTGCTCTGATACCATGTCCTGTGGCACCCTAATCCGCATGGAGCAGGGGGCCTTCGCACGTCAGCCCAGGATAACACCTGACGCACGACAGGTCCATAATACAGAATTCCAGGCACAAGAATATTCATCAAATACATGTATATAAGATTACATCATTGATGAATACAATTATCTGGCATAGCCCTAAGGCTATTTAAAAGGTGGCGGAAGTCTTGGTTTGACAACATAACAACTCTGGCTGGGCTCCACAACTCACAGGACTGGCAAGGTTACGGCCTAGCACGACGGATCAAGCGAATAATTCTAGTACGACCTACAAATGTAGCGACCAGACCTCAAATGGTTTGTGCTGCTGTGCACCAGTGTCATCCCTGGATCAGTAATGCTGACACGCACAGTACAAATGGAGGATTTATAACAGAGTAGCAATCACACACTTCTTACATCGAATATCTCCAAAGAGAATAAGTATGATAAACATGGCTTAAGGCCATCTAATAACGATAACAGCGGAAGACTTGGAAGATAAGTGAGTCCATCAACTCCAGCGGCATCACTGAGTATAAGACCACGACCTAAGGCACCTTACTCGTCGTCTGAAAAGTCTGCAACATGAAACGTTGCAGCCCGAAAACGGGTCAGCACATAGGATATGCTGGCAATGTAACACATAGAGAATAATGAACAATAACATTGCTATACTACATGCATATATGGCTGGTGGAAAGCTCTATGGTTACAGTTTTGCGAAAAGCCAATTTTATCCTACTTCAAAGGAATAAATTTTATTTAACTATCATGGTGGTTGTGAAACATTGAGATGGTTGACAGCATCTCAATCCCAATTAAATGTCATCAAGAACCCAACAAAATTAATTAGAAGTAACATAGTGATGAGATTCACATGATAATCCAAGTACTAGATACTCAAGTTGTCCATAACCGGGGACACGGCTAACCATGATTAGTTTGTACACTCTGTAGAGGTTTGTGCACTTTTCCCCACAAGACTCGATCGCCTCCGCTTGATTCTCGCACTACATGATGTTTGAGAAACGGATGACCGAGACACAGTCTTTCAGAAGTGTTTGCACCTTACGTATGGGTAGACAGTTACACCTACTTTCCCCTACATCTGCTAGTCTACCACTGTAAGAGTTCACACAACTTAGTCAACTATGCTAGAGCCCATAATAGCTTGCGGCTGCACACGGAAGTTTCTAGCATGAATAATCTTATGATCCCTTTGAACCTGGGTGGCGGTCCAAAAGAAAAACAGGCAATCCTGGAATACCCAGGTACCTCAATCCACCCAGATGTGAGTTTTAGTTGCCACCTTAAGTAAACCATTAATTAACAATCTCACATCTGTCATGGAAATCTCTCAAACCCAATCCACGTCTACGAGCATAGCATGGCAATAATAATAGCAACGTAGAAGTAACTCCCAAGGGTTTGACAAGAAAACAGGTAATAGGTTCTACCTCAACTACTTCCCAATACCCACAATTTAATTAGATCCTAATCATGCAAGTGTTTGAGGAATAGATCTAACGCAATAAAACTGGGTATGAAAAGGTATGATCAAAGTGTTACTTGCCTTGCTGATGATCCGCAAAACCTAGCGATTCGAAGTAACAAGCGGCACACTCCGGGTACTCTATCGCAAACAAACAAGCATACAATCAGTACTCATCTAATGCACAGGTAAAACTCGAATGAAAGATCCAACCAGAAAGTTCAACTTAAGAACTCCGGTTTGCAAAAAGAATCAACTCGAAAGAAGCAACGAAAGTCAAACGACGAAAGAAAGAAACTTCGTTTGCTAATCTGGATCTAGGTAAAATTTTACTGTAGCAAAAACTTGTTTGAGTAGGTTAAATGGAAAGAGAATTTCGAGACGAAACTCTAGGCGCTTGAATCGCCTGATTCCGATAAACGAGCAAGAAGTTAAACAGAATCGAAGATTCGATCAGAAATCGAATCTGAGAAAATAACGGAAAAATCCGACGAAAAAGAAAAACGGACGAACGGTTAAAGAACGGACGTTCGCTAACAGAGAAAAACCGACGAACGCTCGCAAAATAATAAAACCGAAAAAAACCGATCTAGGGTTTTTTTTAAATGAAGGGTTTTTTTAAACAAAAACCGGGAAAGTCGAACGGGGCAGCGGGGCAGTACCTCGTCGGGCGGCTCCGGCGAGGGCTCCGGCGAGGGGCGGCGAGGTGCGGGGCTCGGGGGGGGGGGGGCGAGGGGCGGCTCCGGCGGCGAACGGGCGACGGCGGCGGCGGCGAGGCGAGTGCGGGCGGCGGCGGCGACTTGATGAGAGGAGAGAGAGAGGGGGGGGTATAAATAGGAAGGGGGGCGAGGGGTGGCTTGGGGAGGGGGCAAGGTGCGGCGGCGGGGCTTCCCGTGTCCGCCATGGACACGGCGACGGCGGCGTCGTGCGGGGAGAGGAGAGGGGTGCGGGGGTGGGCCGGCGGCCTGGGCTCGGCCCAGCGGGCGCGCGCGTCCTTAATATTTTTTTTAAATAAGTTCCGCGGAAAATAATTCATAGAGAAATAAATAAAAATCAGAAAAATATAACATAAATTTTCCCCATCTAGTTAGAAAATCTAGAATAGGGTGAACATTTTTTTAAATCAAAAAAATATTTTGAAAACATGCAATATTTTTAATGCAATAAAATTTTGCAAATAAAATCCAAATAAATTCCAATAAATGATTTTAACACTTTACCTCCAGTATTTCAATTGTTTCGGAGAAGTCATATTTTCTCCTCTCGTTTATTTATAAGATGAAATATTTTTCCGGAGGGAAAATATTTAAAACCAAAATCCTCATCTTATTATTTGATGAAAATCAAATATGAAAATTCGAGAAAATCCCCAACTCTCTCCGAGGGTCCTTGAGTTGCTTAGGATTTATCGAGGATTTGTCAAAATGCAATAAAACATGATATGCAATGATGATCTATGTATAACATACCAAATTGAAAATTTGGGATGTTACAACAAAACTGGCATGACACGCCAGGTTAGTACATCGAATGTACTTGCAAGACAACCAATTACATAGCATCCAAACAAGCTGAAGACAAAGCAAGAACCAAGCGTATGCAACAACCTATCTCATATCAATTACTAAACATGGCATGATAGAGGTCAACTAAGCATGAACAATATCATAGCATCTACTAACATGGCAATGACATGGCATATCAAAACATGCTTATAACATGGTAATAGCAAAACATAGCATATCATCTCAATCATGGCATAATTTAACATATAAATCAAAGCATGGCATGGCAACATGAAACTATGCTGAAATAAACTACCGATTATATCCAATGCAGACATAGCATGTTAACTTTATGCAATCATCTTCTGTTCTGCCTTGGTTTTTAAATGCAACATATTCTCATGCAATGCAACCAATCTTGTGCACCGAGTCCCTCGGACTCTCTTACCAACGGGTTGCCTTGCAACCGAACGGTGATCTTTCCGGCGATCACAACCATGACCAACACTTGGTCTCCCACACTCATCGAGATCTCGTTTCGTGATCATATCAAAACATCGTCGTGACTTCTCACGACTATCTCATAGTCCAAGTCTTCACATTATTTGTTACACAATTTCATTATCAACTTAGTTATTTAAGGTTTATCCTACATTTTGACCAAGACCTGATAGTGGGACCTACTACGAACTTATGCCCATGACCGAGGACGCGACTATCAATAGATTGAATACACTCTGCAGAGGTAGCACACTGTACCCACACCACGGAACCCATGGCCTCGTCATCCCAATCGGGTGGACCAACGGCATTCTGATGAAACCGACCTACTGCCATGACACTCTCCCGGCCACTCCGACCCACTCCCAACTGGGCTAGTCCTGGGTGGCCCCGTGTCTACCAAAGACACAACGACCACCGTCGTGGCCAAAACGTCCCTCACGGGGACCGCTACCAAAATTTTTAACAATGGGCACACAAGGTTATGCCCGCCTACCTGATCAGGGTAAGCATGCCCATAACCTTCCCTAGTTGGAGGCACCGGCGAGAGGCACGACAATAGATCGCATTAAGGCCTTCCTATAAAGGAAAATGTGGCTGCACTGAAAAAGTTTGATTTGGTGGCACTATGAGTCGATCCCATCGATGACGGAGGAGGTTTGTTATTATTAAGTCATTTTAATTCCTTCTCCATCATCATGAAAATGAATGCAACAATGAGCATGCAGCATACAAATGCATGAACAAAATATTGAACTTCTCAAGTGCACAACTATAGCATAAAGAACATGACAATACCAAGTAATAGCATATCAACGGTGCATTACAATCCTCATAACATTTTATAACGATGACATGCAAATAAAGTAGAGTAGTGACATGTCATTATCAATAACAACATTCTAATTACCATGGCAAACGATATCGTGAAAACACAAGCATGCATGACAGGCATAATGGAATAACTGCAGACGAAAACGATATGAAACAACTGCAACTACACACACACAAGGTGCAAGCAAAGTCAACATGCAAGTTCGGGGCTCATGATAAGAGGTTGGCTTGCCTGGGGTCGACAAATACTCCGGGAAGAAGTGAGGAACGATCGCGGAAAGATTTTCCGGAAACAGTTCTCTCTTGGAGGGGGCTGTTTACGGGCAAGGTCAAAATGGTCATTTTCACTATGTGAAAATATTATGAAAATGATACCAACGGAACGGGCTCGACGAAATGAAGACGTGGGCTTTGGAATCACCTGATTTGGAGCTACGGGTAAAAAGATATGATTGTTTAACTACCAGGGACCTATCTGTAAAGAAAATCATTACAAACTGGCCCCTGACAGAAAACAAGTCACGCCTTTCTCAGAAATACACTTTCCAGAGAGGAAAGCACATTCTGGCCCGAAGAAGAGGAGGAATACGCTTTCGGCTTAGGAAAAGCGTACTCCCCGGAATACGCCTTCGGGTTTCCGAAAACGGGAAACGGCCCGAGGCGCCGCCACTTAACTGACGTGGCAAAGCGGGGTCAACGCGGGGTCACTCACGAGGGGGCCCGCCTGGCTGGCTTCTTCTTCCTCCCGCTCGACGCGTACCTGGCCGAGGGGAGACGCCCGCCCCGACGGCGCTCGCCGGCGCGTCCGGGCATGCTCGGGACGGCGAGGGGCACCTCGGGGTGGTGCTAGCTTCCGCCGAAGAACACCAGGGAGGGAGCTGCACGACCCATGGCAGAGAGTGGGTTCGGCCGCCGGTGGACACAGTGCTACGGTGGGGAAGGGAAGGGGTCGATGCCACGGGGCGGCTCGCCGGACCTTGGGGAATGCTCTGGTGGTGGAGGAGCTGAGGGGGAAAGCACGAGGTCGCCGGATTCGAGATGGACAGAGGCGGCGGCCACGGCGGTGATGGAGATCAGAGAGGGGCTCCAAGCTCGGGGAGAGGCTCAGGGAGGGATGGTGGACTGCGAGAGAGCTCGGGGGCGCTATATATAGCCGCGGGGAGAGCTCGGGAAGGAGGGGAGGAGGTGGCACGCGGCGAGCGACATGTCCGCGCACCGGCGAGGGCGCAGTGTCGGCAGGCGCGGCCAAGGCTCACGGGAAGCGGCGGGAAGGAGACGAGGAGGAAGCAGACGCGGCGCAGAGGATCACGGAGACGAGCAGAGCTCGAGGACAAGAGGAGGAAGAGGACACCGGGGAGGACGGTGACGGTGTACAGGAGCGCACTGTTCGGTCGTTGGCACGGCTCGCCGGAGAAGAAAACGAAGGGACCCAGAGGTCCAGGGGGAAGACGACGCCGAGGGGGAGCTGTAGGACATTAATGGCAAGGTCAGAGGCGGTCGGAGCAGCGATGCCGACGCGAACAATGGCTAGACCACCGTTTTGGGCTGGTTACACTCGTGATCACCACAGACATGGCGCGCTCTGGAGCTTTTACAGATGTAATCTCATGTCTACCGCGTAGTTCGTCGAAGATCAAGTGTTATTACGGTAAAGAGAGGGGCAGAGACAAAGTGAGCTGAGTAAACTAAGCTCCACAAGTTTGCTGTTGCAACTTTGACCGCATACTAGAGATAAAACCAGAGGAGGTAAAAGGTAAAATTCATGTCTGAGAGGCTTAGGGTAGAAAGGACTACGGTCCTGGAAATTATGAGGTGAGTTGGACAACTATTTACCATAGTTGCTGTACAACTACCAAATCTGACCCAGAAACTGAATCAAGAAGAAGCACTCACTAGGAGTGATGGATTAAGCTAAAACTTGGCAAAGCCTGATGATTTGATCATAGGTAGATGCTGCAAAAATATCATACCAAATGGACTTGCCAAAATGGTACTTTCTTCACAGCTATCAGTTTTGCCCAGAAACTTCAGAAAAATCCTCATGGCAAATGGCTAGATGAAATGAGCCAAAATCTTGTGGAGATGGATATTTGACAAATTTGACCTATAGACGAAATCAAATCACAGAATGAACTGTCCGTGAAACTATTTCACGCGGCTGACCCGTGGCGCCTAGCTCTCAGACGCTGCACTAGTGCACCGCTTGGGAGCTAGGCGCTGCACTAGTGCAACGCCTAGGAGCTAGGCGCTACACTGTATAGTGTGGCGCCTAGCTCTCAGGCGCTGCACACTGACTTAGTAATTTTCTGATCACACGGGTGCGACGCTGGCCGTGTAGCGCCTATCTGTGAGGTTTTGCATGTGTAGTGTGGCGCCTTCGTGTCGGGCGTCACACAAAAAGGTCAGCCGCGTGAAATAGTTTCACGGATAGTTCATTCTGTGATTTGATTTCGTCTATAGGTCAAATTTGCCAAATTTGCCAGATGGATCATATAGATAGGAGAAAGCCTGGGAAAATTATCAGCCATAATGGAGCAAGATAAAATGCACTTGCTTCACAAACTGAAAAAATTGGACATAAACCAAGATTTGCTCCTGTGCTCACATAGTTCAATGAAATGAACTGAATTTGGGTGGAGGCTAATTATTTGAGATACTTGAGAGGATAGAAAAGTTTCATACCATTTGGAAACTCTATGAAGGTACTTCCTTCACAAAGTTGTATTCTGGTCAGAAACTTTGAAAAATTGCACAGGAAGATAGGATGAACGGATTGAGCTCATATTTGGCATCCATGGGTTATTTATCCATGTTAATCACCCTGCCAAATTGCAGATCCATTGGAATTAGGAATAAAACACTTCCTTTGCAAAATTTCAGAGAAGGCAGAAACTTGCATTGGATCATGTGCCAAATTTTTGAACTGAGAACATGAGATTAGGATGGAACTAGTGATTATATAGCAAGGACAAGCTCCACAATTTATGTGGGAATTTTATCTGCTATAAAAATAGTAGTTCCTTTGGAAAATGGCAGAAATGCAATATTGGCATTAAATAGGAAAAGGCATTTTTCCTTATTTAATTATGGCCAATATACTTGCAGAGCTTGGATTAGGCATAAGTATCAACTCCACCAATTCTCATGAATTTAGGAGATGGCTAGCTATGCCTTTGGATTTTATTCCTCAGAAAGGCAAGAAAAGGAATAAATCACAATTCAAAAATATTGCATGGGACTTGGCAATATTTTTGCATATCCAAGGTTCAGAGAGACAGGAGGATCTCTAGGAACAAATGGGAGGATCAACAGATCAAGGAAAATGATGGCTCCTTTGTAAGCACAAAGGGCATATCCAAATTCCAAAAATTTGGAATTAGGGTTTGAGATGATCCAAATGAGGTCTTGCCCACTGACAAAGACATGAGCAAGGTTCTGAAAGGTTGAAAATGACAAGAATGATCAGAGTCATCCAGCAAACCCAGGAGAAAGATTTTGAAAATGAGTGCCAGGAAGGAATAACAGCACAAAAATTGATAACCCAATTTTGGGGCTGTTACAGTTTGGTCGGACACTAGGATGTCAACGATCGAAGAGGAGGAGAGGGGAGGAGAGGAGGTGGAGGGGATCTCGATCTAGATCCGGGACGATTCCCGACCGCGCGGAGGGGGAGGGTCCCACATGCGTTACAGCTATGTAGTTACTAGTAGCGTCGGTTTTACATCCCACGCTGCTAATATTTTTTGATCTGGTGGTGTGGTGTGGCACACTTACCAGTAGCGTGCCCAAAAGAAACCAACGCTGCTACTAAACCATGCTCGTAGCGCACTTTGTACCCGGCGCTACTGGTAATTACCTGCAGCATGTGGACACAAACAAACGCTACTGGTAAACTTTTATGTATAAGCATTTTCCTAGTAGTGATGCATCAAAAACAGAATCTGTCTTAAACAGGACAGTCTCTAGTAATATGAACATCTACCATAATTCTGTAACTTTAAAAATTCTGAAAATTAGGACAAAATAAAAATTTTATATAGAAATACTGTGCAAAAAGTTTCAGAAGCTTTTGACGTTCCAGTAAAAAATGTAAATTCACGCACTAGAGCCAAAGTTTCTATTTTTGCACTGCACATACCAAACAAGCAATCTAATCATCCTAAAGGCAAATCTTGGCACATTATTTTTATAATACAATGGATTTGTACAAGGGGGTAATTATTTTTGTTGAAAATTTTCTGTAATCAAGGTTCACAAAGTTTCCATGGGCATGAACAAAGTTCAAGGCAGCTCCCACTTTAACAATGCTCGTCTTTCTCACTTCGCTTTTCTTTTTGAAAAGTTTTAGGTTCCCCTCTATATTTTTTTGTTTTTAAACTTTTAAAAAGCACACAATAGCATAAAATGACTCTCTAATACTTCTGGGTTTGTCTCTTTGGCATCGCTTTCTTTAAAGCCATTAAGCTAGGCATAAAGTGCTCAAGTAATTGATCCACCCAAATCCCAAGGTATATCAAAGCCAATTTTTATTAACAATGATTTGTAATTTAGTAGTGAGAACAAAGTAATATATATCATGCAACAACGAAGTCTAACTCTCTTCCTATGCATCGGCATGTCATAAAAGAACAATTCATGCACATCAAGTAAAGACCAATACATAGCATAAACATTTTCCTGCAATTTTATCGTATTGGAAACATAGAGAGGTGGAGATGTAGTTCCTCTCTCATAATAATTGCAAGTAGGAGCATCAAGCACATGCATATTATATATATATCAAAATCATCAAGTGTAATGGTAAAAGGCAACCCATCAATATAATCCTTAATAAGCGCAAATTTCTCCGATATAGTGTAGTTGGGAGAATTCAAAAAGATAATAGGACTATCATGTGTGGGTGCAATAGCAACAATTTCATTCTTAACATAAGGAACAATAGCAACTTCATCTCCATAAGCATAATTATATTGGCATCTTGGCCAGAAGCATAGCAAGCATCATCAAAAAGGGATATTTCAAATGAATCAACGGGGTCATAGCAATTATCATGGCATTCATCCATCGGTAAGCACGAAGGCAAGTTAAATAATGTATGAGTTGAAGAGTTACTCTCATTAGAAGGTGGGCACGGGTAGCTAATCCGTTCTTCCACCTTTTGTTCTTCGCTCTCCTCATCATCTTTTTCATCCAATGAGCTCACAGTTTCATCAATTCCTTCTTCCATAGACTCCTGCAAAATATTAGTCCCTTCTTGGACAGCGGAGACTTTCTCAATAAATTCATCAATATCGGAATTGTATTTAAAATTATCATAGCAATATTTAAGGATGGCAAAATTTTCAGGTCTATAAACATCATCATCAAAAGATTCATATTTTTCAAACAAAGATTCAATTTCATAAGCACCCTTAAAAGCAACAAATTCTTCTATATTGGCATCATCTGTGGGTGCAACAAAGATTCAATTTCATAAGCACCCTTAAAAGCAACAAATTCTTCTATATTGGCATCATCTGTGGGTGCAACAAATTCTTAAAAGCAACAAATTTCAAAAAGATAATAGGACTATCATATGTGGGTGTAATAGCAAAAATTTCATTCTTAACATAAGGAACTATAGAAAGTTCATCTCCATAAGCATCATTCATATTGGCATCATGGCCACAAGCATAGCAAGCATCAATTCCATCAAAAAGGGATATTTCAAGCAAATCCAAGGGATCATAGCAATCAACATAGAATTCATCCTTCGGTAAGCACGAAGGTAAATTAAACAATGTATGAATTGAAGAGTTACTCTAATTAGAAAGTGGGAACGGGTGATCAATCCGCTCTTCCTCCTTGTGTTCTTTGCTCTCCTCCTTATCTTTTTCATCCAATGAGCTCACAGTGTCATCAATTTCTTCTTCAATAGATTCCTGCAAAATATTAGTCTCTTCTTGGACACCGGAGGCTTTCTCAATAAACTCATTAATATCGGCATTATATTCATAATTCTCATAGCAATATTTGAGTATAGGAAAATTTCAGGTCTGTAAACACCATCATCATAATTTTCACACCTTTCAAACAAAGATTCAATTTCATAAGCACCCATAAAAGCAACAAATTCTTCTATTTGTTCCACATCATGGTAATCATATATACCATTAGCATAAGAAGCCAAGGTTTCATTATCATTAAATTTACATGAAAAGGGAAGGTGTGGGGCCTTCATCCTAGAGCAACAAGTATAATCGGCATAAACTCCAAGCATACCAATGCAACATATGAATTTGATCCCATAAGAGTTTCCCTTTTTGCGTCAAGCGATAATCCCTAAAGTATTCACGTTGATCCAACGTGTCTCCCATTATCAAGTTGAATGGGGTTTTCTCAGGATTATCAAAGTAGTGTTTAATATTTTCCACATAACGAGCATCGAGGGTTTTACGAGGTTCCCCATCTCCATGAGTAGAAAGTGCACCTAATTTTTTTGGTATTTCGTGTTCCATATCCATAACTAAAGATATAAAACAACTAATAATAGCAAATAAAATATACTTAGTGAATAAAGCAAACAAGCACACACGAGAATATTCACCCCACACTATTGCTCCCCGGTAACGGCGCCAGAAAAAGGTCTTGATAACCCACAAGTATAGGGGATCAATTGTAGCCTTTCTCGATAAGTAAGAGTGTCGAACCCAACTAGGAGCTACAGGTAGAACAAATATTCCCTCAAGTTCTATCGACCACCGATACAACTCTACGCACGCTCAACGTTCGCTTTACCTAGAACAAGTATGAAACTAGAAGTACTTTGTAGGTGTTGTGGAATAGGTTTGCAAGATAATAAAGAGCATGCAAATAAAAAAATAGGGGCTGTTTAGATAAAGAAACAATTACGTTAGTTTAACGAGTGTGGAAAAGTGGTGGTAGGAGTTGCGGAATTATCCCTAAGCATTTGACTACGTTACTAGACCGATAGCAAGTTTTATGTGGGAGAGTCCACTGCTAGCATGTCATCCCTTACTTGGAATTCTTTGCACTTATTATTGGAAGTATTAGCAAGCATCCGCAACTAATAATGTTCATTAAGGTAAACCAAACCATAGCATTAAGATATATTGGCCCCCCTTCAATCCTGTATGCATCAATTTCTATGCTAGGCAGAAGCTGCTGTCACCCTTGCCCTCCAATACATAGTCCTATCAACATACAACAAACCTATGGGGTGATCCACACGCACGCTCATATGATGGGCACCAAAGGACAGCAACATAACCACCGGCAAATTAAACAAATCATAGCAATTCACCAATCATCGATAGGACAACAAAAATCTACTCAAGCATCATAGGATAGCAACACATCATTGGATAATAATATGAAGCATAAAGCACCCTGGTCAAGTAGAGGACACAGCGGGTTGTGGGAGAGTGGACCGCTGTAGATAGATGGGGGGAGGTGATGGAGGTGTTGGTGAAGATGACGGAGTTGTTGGAGTAGATCGCCGTCACACGATGATTGCCCAAGCGGCGTTCCGGCGCCACCGGGAGAGAGGGGAGAGAGCCCCCTTCTTCTTATTCCTTGACCTCCATGGCGGTGGAGGGGCGGGAGCCCCTCAGAGATCCGTAACTCCAATTGGGCTGAATTTTAACACGATTTTTATCCGGATATTAGCTTTCTTGCGGCCGAAGAAGGGCACCAACTGCCTTACGGGGTGGCCACAAGTCTCCTGGCCACGCCCTGGGGAGGGGGCGCGCCTCCATGGCTTGTGGGCCCCTTGTGCATCATCCCCCATTGATTCCAATTCCCCAAAATCACATATATTCCAAAAAATCTTCGTCAGTTTTTATCGCGTTTGGACTTCGTTTGGTATGGATATTCTGCGAAACAAAAAACATGCAACAAATAGGAACTGGCACTAGGCACTGGATCAATATGTTATTCCCAAAAATAGTATAAAAAGTTGCCAAAAGTATATGAAAGTTGTAGAATATTGGCTTCAAACAATCAAAATTTATAGATACAACAAAGACGTATCAATCCCTCAAACGGAAGACCGAAAGCACGGCCTCTCCACAATTTGCAAGCGTACGGTCTTCACGATCCAGCAGCGCTTCACCATCCAGAACTAATTGCCACCAGAGAATTAGAGGAGGAGATTAGAGCCTCATGGGCTTCTAATTATGAGATTAGAGGAACTATAACTAGCTCTAGTTATCTCAATTAGAACTAGTACTAGAGAACTAGAGAAGGCTCCAAAACTTGTATATCCCAAAGGGCAAGATCCTCTAGTATATATAGGTTAGGGATGGAGGGAGGGGCTACCACCAAGGATGGAAAGGCCCTCCTTGGCGTGCCGGCCAAAGGGAGGGCTCCTCCCCCACTCCAATTCGGCCTCCCACTTGGAAAAGTGGTGAGCCTTCCCTATTGGGCCCAATATTCCTCCCACTACTTGGTGTTTCAAGGCCCGTTGATATCAGATTAAATATAAAAGCCTCCTAACAATTACTAGAGCTTTTTATTGTTAGATTAACATCACTAGAAACATCTATATATTTATTTACCGGGAATACGTGGTATTTCCTGAGAAACTCTGAAACCCTTATGGTGACCCCGAGAACGCTTCTGATTCCTCTCGGAACTATTTCGAATATTAACGAAACTATTCCAAAAATAAATCCTCGATACTCTTGTCCTACTAGCACTGAATAGATCATGATTACCTTAAGTTTGTGACCCTGTAGGTTTGGTAAAACATAGACATGAATGTAACCCCTTCGTTCAATGACTGGTAGCAGAATCGTGGACATCCATATATGTCCCTATGTTTACACAAATGACATCCGAGTGGACCTTTGGTTATCATGTGATGACCCCTTTGCTTCGTGATACTTTACAAAACCCTAAGTGAGATATATCAGTATCCTCTTGAGTCATACACATGCTCACTATCACTACAAAAAAATACACTTCCGTGATGATACGTGTTTGTCACATTAGGTCACGTTTTTTGTCATGCATGTACATCCATGATGATTTTAGGACAGAATCAAGATAGTCATACATGTGCTGTCATAGAAGTGTTCCATGACATTACCAAAATTATCATCACGGAAGTGTCCACTTCCATGACGATAAATCGCGCGTCATAGAAGTGCTTTCGTCAAGGGTGACCGACACATGGCATCCACTGTAACGGGTCGCCGTTAAGCTATCAGGTTCTGGTTTGGATCCGCTAACCCATTAACAGCCCGTACCAATGGGGATTTTCCACCTGTAAAATTATCATTGGCTGGAGGAAACACGTATCGGCTCACCATTGGGACAGATGTCATCCACTCATTGGACATAATGCGCCAATGGTACGTCAACACGTGGCACGGCCCAACAGAGGCCCATTCCTGTGAAAAGGCCGGCCAGTTGACTTGGTCAAAAGATAGCGGCCCGGCCCACGGAAAGCATGTTAACGTCCTGTTCGCACATACCCATTTACAGCCCGCTAACCCAGGGTCCGTTACGGCCTATCCGAATTAGGCCTAGTAGCGTCATCTGGGCCGTCCAATATGATTCCAGCCCGTTGTAACTTCCGGCCCATGACGTCTTTCGGCCCATATGAGGCACTTTGTAACTCTTGGCCCATTAACGGCCCATGGTGAAATTGGCCCGTAATGAATAGTATATCACTTTATTCCCATTGACGGCCCATTATTCCATTGGGCCGTTTCAAGCCCATGTTATCTTTCGGCCTTCTCAGGGCCCATTTATTCTTGGTCTCATTTCCAGCATTCGGTTACTTACGACCTGTTACTGGCCTTTTCTGCTTGTGGGCCAAATTCAGCCCGTGGTTATAGTCGGCCCGTTTGTGGCCCGTTAACCCGTTGGGACGTTTTCATAGTGTCATCAAATACGACCGATTAACGACGGCCCGGTATGGTCGGCCCATGAACGGTCGATTCCAACTCTAGCCCGTTTAAGGCTCATAATGCGGTCCATTATTGGCCCATGTTTGGCCAATCGATCATACGGCCCGTAGAAGACCCATTGATGCTACTCCCCGTAGAAGGCCCATTGTTTCTACGGCCCGTAGGAGGCCTAGGGTCACTACAGTAAATATGTAGCCCATGGTTATTGTGGCCTAGTTTTAAAAATAGGTTATTGTGGCCATTAGCAAACCGCGGAAAAGGAACTGCACTGAATACAAGCAAACAAATAAACAAGACAACAAGGAAATAAATAAGCAAGCAACTTACGCTAGGCTATCATGACTATTACACATATTACATCCACTGGGCATCAAAGTTCGCCACTACTGCAAATATAGGGAACAAAGTAGCATATCACGTACACTGGTTGTCAAAGTTGGCGACCACTGCAAATAAACGCCGCAGCGAAACAAGTCCAGAACTGATACCACTTCAGAAGAGCTCCAAGAAACAATATCCTGGGTACCCATAATCCTGGCAAGATGCTTAGCAAGCTTATTAACTTTCTCTTGTTTGGCGCTTAAATCCTCCAGCGCTTGCTGTTGCACAAGAAAGTATGCATCTGAATTCTGCAGGGACTTCCTCAGTCATTCCGCTTCTTGCGCAGCATAGCTGACTGATGCCTTTCAGCTTGTAGCTGATACTGAAGAAGCCGAAGTGATTCAGGCAGCGAGTTCGAAGAGCTTGTGCCAGCGGTACTGGCCAGTAACTCGAACACTACATCAACGCATGACTGTGGGGTTTTCTCACTGTCTACAAGATCGTTTTCATCACCTTTCTTGGAGACCAACAGGGTGGTCTCACTATCTTTAACCTTATCTGCATTACTTTCTCTACCATTGGATAGTGGGGTGCTCTTCTTCGATATTCTGTTCGCATACTGCAAGAGAAACAAGCAGACACATCACAAGTTTAGCATGTAGTATACGAAACTCGTTTTGGTAAACCGGTTCGGTAGTAAGGTGGACAGGATAATAGCATGAAACAAACATATATCTATGTACTATGGTCACTGTATTGTGCATATCATTCTAGTTTATGTTGCCAAATCAAGATAGAGACATAGTTGAACTCATATATTTTTAAGACACAACAACATAGACAGAATATAAGTGTGAGAAACTACACAACATTGGCAACACTTGTAATGTGCATCACATGAGAACATAACTGTTTATACAACTGAACTGAAATCAGCTTTAAACGTGGAGTTTGGGTTCGCTATGGTGGTCTTCGTGCTTTGGGCACTGCAGTTGCTTTACAAACTGCTCGTGTGGGGGTACTCTATGGTGGACATGGTGCTTTATCAACTAGAAGTGGGTTACTATCCGCTGGGGTTGGGGTTAGATGGGTTGTAGCTGGTTCTCTGTCCAACGGTGTAAGTGTGCAATCTGGAAGAGTCTTGATTATGTGTGGTGGGGCTAGTTCGTGGGCCAGTACAACCATGGTTTATCTGCATCGACGGGTAGCACTGTCTTTTGTGAAGAATGGGTTTTTGCCCCCTTAGATACTACCATCACCCCCTCCAATTCAAATGGCCGATAAACAAGAAAAGAAATTGAACGTACAGACATTGTATGATATACAGATGTGGTAATTCACATATATGTTGTCTAACCAAACAGGACAGCATGACACAATTTCACATATATGACGCCTAACTAAACAGGATAGCATGACACAGTTTCAGATATATGATGGATAACTTAACAGGATATAATGGCATAATTCAACATATGATGAGTATCTAAACATGATGACATGACAAAACTATATGATGTCTTTCTAAAATAGGTTGGGATGAAATAATTCACATACATGTTGTCTAAGTATACAAGATGACATGATATAATTGACATAATTTATTCATATACTAAGCAGCTGGTACTTGCATGTACGATCTCTAAACTAAGCAGATGGAATTCAATATTGTGCATATGATGTCTGAACTAAGCAATGCAAGACACCATATGCATGATATGAGAATTATAAACATTGCAACTTAGAGCATACACCTCATGTGGGATATAGGACTGGTCATCTCTCTCTGAATCCTCCTCTGAGGAGCTACCTGTAACCATCGAGATATATGCTTCAACATGTACCATTTCCTGCTCTGAAGACCTTCACTACTGCAGGATGCTGCTAACGCGACACTACAATCAGAGACCCTTCGATGAAACTGTGTGCGATGCCATAATCGCAAATGATGGTGTAAAAATACCGTCAAAAAAGGTGCAAAACGTTTGCGATGGAGGATGCATCAAACACGGTTCAGATTTTAGTTGCATGTGTGATTCAGGGCATACGGTTTAGTTCAATTAACCATTTTCAATGAGGAGGAACAAAACAAACGGGCAGCCAGATGAAGGCGTGTGTGATGTACAACATATGGTTCACTCGGATGAACTGTTTGTGATTAGGCAACACAAAAGAAACGGGCAGCCAGATGAAGGTGTGTGCGATATACAGCATACGGTTCACTGCGATGAACTGTTTGCGTTGACACATGAGAACAGAAATGGTTCAAATGAACAAGATGTGTGTGTTACGCGGCAAACATGTCTGTAATCAGAAATGTGTGTGAATACTGATAATAACACAGACGGTTGCTGCTAATAAGACGTGTGTGTTGTGCGATGGGATTGCATACAAAACAACAACATATATATATACACACTTATAAGGATATACTTGCATAACCAAATTAAACATTCACTTACATAGGTGGCTACTACAACCATGGCATTTGCACACACCAAAGTAAACTATGACATGCATAATTACGTAGGTGGCTACTACACACATGACATTTCCACACACCAATAAAGTAAACTATATATTACATGCATGATTAACTAGCATAAACGATCATCTGATCATCATCTACTTCTTGTGACGCTTGCTCTGCTTGTGGCTCGATGCGGGCTTGTCGATTTGGGTAACGAGGCACTTCCTCATGTCAACGATCCGCCTGTGCATCTCGTAGCATGTGTACATGCTCTTGGCCGCAAACCTGAGGTGAGGTTCATCCAGTTGCCGCATCTAGGCCCCGTGCCAGGATACGGGACTTGTTCTCTGGGCATCCTGCTTCATCTTTTCGTAGTAGGGGTCGATGATGGCCGAGGCAAGTTCGACCAAGGAGTCCTTCTTCGTGCTGCCCCAGATCCTGTAGTGGTCACGGATTTCGACATGGTTCTTGCAGGCCAAGCCCGTAACACCGAGTGCTTTTACATCGTTGGTGGTATCCACCATGGCGAACTTGTAGTCAGTGCTATTGAAAAACCTGTTGAAATGGTCGCAAGGCTCTGTGGCCATGCAGTAGTGTAGATGAGGACATGATGGCACACGCACAACTGGGCGACGTAACCTTCGGATCTATGCCGGGACGACCGGCGGTGTACTAGAGGTCGATGCCGACCACCTTGTACTTGTCTCGAGCAAGCAACTGCTCAACGCTGTTGATGTAGTCATCCACCACAGCCGGGTCGATGGTGTACACCACCAAGAGATCCATCTCCCTTGCGTGGGTCTCCACTCTATGCTCGCAGAACTCCATTGGAGCGCCGCCGGACATCCCCTCTCTATGTGTCGTCGTGGGTGTGCTTGTTGTGTTGTGGGGCGCGATCGAAAGGTTGAAGAGACTAAGGTTATAATGGCCGCGGGAATTAAAGGGGAAGCCGGACAGCCAGGAATATCGGAAGGCCCTGATGGCAGTTCTAATTTGCAGCACGTAACTCCATCGTGCTGCACGTAACTGCGTTGCGTGGCAACGCGCGTGGCGCAACCGCATGCATATGGGCCCCTCGACGTGATCGTGTGCATGCCCTACCGCTGGCAGAGCGTGCGCGGAGGGACGCGAGCAGAACGCTCCGCGATCGCCTCAACAGAGAGCAACCATATATATATATATATGCATATAGCAGTTGAACGCGCAAGGAAAAGCTGTCCACAAGCCGAGCGCGCCGACGGACACGAGCAGAGCGCGCCACGGCGCCTAATGGCGAGCACGACGCGTTGCAGCGCCTAACAGCGAGCAGAGCTTGCCGAGGGACGCGAGCAGAGGACGGCACAGTGATACACGGCAAATAAGAAGAACTGTGCGAGCGATGTCGGAGACATCAAGCACGAATCAGATTAGAGTTGCGTGTGCGATACGTGCGATACAGTTGATCCATCCGAGCTCTTTGTGATGGAATAAGCCTTGTGTGTTGCGGGCAAATGCTTGCTGGTGTATAACCTTAAATTTAACCAAAAAAGTTGGAAACTATGTTCAAATACGACTCCAACGATATAATCTATGGCGACATGCATTCGTATTTTGTTAGTTAAATACTACTTATAAACTAGGACGGGGGTATAGTAGGTAATTAAATCACAAACGTTTTTAAACCAGGATGGGTGTATAATCTCGTCCTCCTGTCGCACGTCTTGTCAGCCCGCTGCCGCAGACGGCTTACAGCGCAAGTTTGCGCAGCGCGCGGGGGCGTTCTTTTGGCCAAATGGTGGCGCCAATGAATCATCGGTGAGCTCGTTCCCACGCAACCTCACAGGTTCCCGCACAAGCTTCCTGCCCGACTCGGTGAAATCCTCCAAAATCCCAATGCTTACCAGCCTGATATAAAAACCCTCACGACCGGCGAGTCCTACGTCGCATTTTCCCCTCCCTCCCTGTAGCTTATCTCGTCTGCTTCTCCCACAATCGCCAATGGCACCGGTCCGCCGTCGTCGCTCAACCACTCCGCCGTCATCAGAGGACAGCTCCAGCTGGGAGGCTACACCGTGGCGGCGGTGTAGTCCCCGGCGTAGTGTAGTGCGCGTGGCGTACCTGTTGGGTGTGCGCGGAACACCCACCACACGCTCCGCCGCCGCTGCCCGTCGGCAGCTGTTGCCGGCCGCCGTTGCCGCCACACCACCATCGAAATCCAGGGCCATCTCCCACTCCGCCGCCGCGGCCCGAAGGCGGGAGGTGGCCGTCGTGGCAG
Organism: Triticum aestivum; assembly: GCF_018294505.1. Classification (NCBI taxonomy): domain Eukaryota; kingdom Viridiplantae; phylum Streptophyta; class Magnoliopsida; order Poales; family Poaceae; genus Triticum; species Triticum aestivum. Next base: position 68,575,594 of record NC_057805.1, read on the forward strand.
CCACCCCACTACCGGCCACCATGGCCATCACCTGCTCCGCCACCGCGGCCCGAAGGCGGGAGGTGGTGGTCGTGGCCGCCACCCCATCGTCAGCCGCAGTGGCCGCCAGCCCACCGTCGACCGCCGGGATCATCACCCGCTCCGCCATCGCCGCCCGAAGGAGGGAGGCGGAGGTGGAGGCCCGCATGTGTGTCAGCGACCTTGCGCGCTACACCGAGTTCCTGTGGGAGGAGGAGGAGCGCCTCGTCGAGCACGAACAGAGCCTTACCGCAGCCGTGGCCGCAACACACGCCGACGTAGAGGCGAGGAATCAGAAGATCTACGAGCAGTCCGGCCGCTTCGAGAGGGATCGTCTGGAGCGGCAGTGGGCATTCGAGCTGGCGAGTGTCGCTGAACGCGCAGCAACGGCAGGCACCGTATTGCATTTGTCAAGCTCGTCGGTAGGCTCCTCCTCCTCTACCTCTTACTGAGCGCGCTCGACAGAGGAGAGGCTGCCGGAAGTAGCACAAAGCCCCTCCGTGGTGGTGGTAGTATTTAGGGGCTATTTTGTTCAGCTCATCTGACTATAGATGTGTGGTCGAACTGTACAAGGTACTTAAAATTAGCTAGTATATATAGTTGAACTAGCTATTTCAGTACGTGGTTGGCAACAATTGGGGAGAAGTTTGGTCGGTTCAGCTGTCGAGTTGAACTGTTGATGTCTACTACGCAACCTTCTTCTTGTAGACGTTGTTGAGCCTCCAAGTGCAGAGGTTTGTAGGACAGTAGCAAATTTCCCTCAAGTGGATGACCTAAGGTTTATCAATCCGTGGGAGGCATAGGATGAAGATGGTCTCTCTAAAGCAACCCTGCAACCAAATAACAAAGAGTCTCTTGTGTCCCCAACACACCCAATACAATGGTAAATTGCATAGGTGCACTAGTTCGGCGAAGAGATGGTGATACAAGTGCAATATGGATGGTAGATATAGGTTTTTGTAATCTGAAAATATAAAAACAGCAACGTAACTAATGATAAAAGTGAGCACAAACGATATTGCAATGCTAGGAAACAAGGCCTAGGGTTCATACTTTCACTAGTGCAAGTTCGCTCAACAATAATAACATAACTGGATCATATAACTATCCCTCAACATGCAACAAAGAGTCACTCCAAAGTCACTAATTGCAGAGAACAAACAAAGAGATTATGGTAGGGTACGAAACCACCTAAAAGTTATCCTTTCTGATCGATCTATTCAAGGGTTCGTACTAGAATAACACCTTAAGACACAAATCAACCAAAACCCTAATGTCACCTTGATACTGCAATGTCACCTCAAGTATCCATGGGTATGATTATACAATATGCATCACACAATCTCAGATTCATCTATTCAACCAACACAAAGAACTTCAAAGAGTGCCCCAAAGTTTCTACCGAAGAGTCAAGACGAAAACGTGTGCCAACCCCTATGCATAAGTTCACGAGGTCACGGAACCCGCAAGTTGATCACCAAAACATACATCAAGTGAATCAGGTGATATCCCATTGTCACCACAGATAAGCACATGCAAGACATACATCAAGTGTTCTCAAATCCTTAAAGACTCAATCCGATAAGATAACTTCAAAGGGAAAACTCAATCCGTTACAAGAGAGTAGAGGGGGAGAAACATCATAAGATCCAACTATAATAGCAAAGCTCGCGATACATAAGGATCGTACCACCTCAAGAACAGGACAGAGACAGATCAAACACATAGCTACTGGTACATACCCTCAGCCCCGAGGGTGAACTACTCCCTCCTCGTCATGAGAGCACCGGGATGATGAAGATGGCCACCGGTGAGAGATCCCCCCTCCGGCAGGGTGCCGGAACGGGTCTAGATCGGTTTTCGGTGGCTACAGAGACTTGCGGCCGCGGAACCCCCGATCTAGGTTTCTTTCTGGAAGTTTGGGCATATATAAGAGATGTTGGCGTCGGGAACAAGTCAGGAGGGTCCCCGAGGCGGCCACGATGTAGGGGGCGCGCCCAGGGGGTAGGGCGCCCCCCACCCTCGTGGTGGCCTCGGGACTCCCCTGGTCTATTTCCGATGCTCCGTGGGTTTCTTCTGGTCCAAAAATAAGCTCCGTGAAATTTCAGGTCAATTGGACTCCGTTTGGTTTTCCTTTTCTGTGATACTCAAAAACAAGGAAAAAACACAAACTGGCACTGGGCTCTAGGTTAATAGGTTAGTCCCAAAAATCATATAAAATAGCATATAAATGCATATAAAACATCCTAGATGGATAATATAATAGCATGGAACAATAAAAAATTATAGATACGTTGGAGACGTATCAAGCATCCCCAAGCTTAATTCCTTCTCGTCCTCGAGTAGGTAAATGATAAAAACAGAATTTTTGATGTGGAATGCTACCTAACATATTTATCAATGTAATATATATTGTGGCAAGAATATTCAGATCCATAAGATCCAAGACAAAAGTTTAATATTGACATGAAAACAATAATACTTCAAGCATACTAACAAAGCAATTGTGTCTTCTCAAAATAACATGGCCAAAGAAAGCTATCCCTACAAAATCATATAGTCTGGCTATGCTCTATCTTCATCACACAAAATACTTAAATCATGCACAACCCCGATGACAAGCCAAGCAATTGTTTCATACTTTTGATGTTCTCAAACTTTTTCAATCTTCACACAATACATGAGCGTGAGCCATGGACATAGCACTATAGGTGGAATAGAATAGTGGTTGTGGAGAAGACAAAAAGGAGAAGATAGCCTCTCATCAACTAGGCGTATTAACGGGCTATGGAGATGCCCATCAATAGATATCAATGTGAGTGAGTATGGATTGCCATGCAACGGATGCACTAGAGCTATAAGTGTATGAAAGCTCAACAAAATAAACTAAGTGTGTGTGCATCCAACTTGCTTACTCACGAAGACCTAGTGCATTTTGAGGAAGCCCATCATTGGAATATACAAGCCAAGTTCTATAATGAGAGATTCCCACTAGTATATGAACGTGACAACATAGGGGACTCTCTATCATGAAGATCATGGTGCTACTTTGAAGCACAAGTGTGGTAAAAGGATAGTAGCATTGCCCCTTCTCTCTTTTTCTCTCATTTTTTATTTTTTTTATTTGGGCCTTTTTTCTCTTTTTATGGCCTTTTTTGTTTTTTCTTTTCATCCGGAGTCTCATCCCGACTTGTGGGGGAATCATAGTCTCCATCATCCTTTCCTCACATGGGACAATGCTCTAATAATGATGATCATCACACTTTTATTTACTTACAACTCAAGGATTACAACTCAGTACTTAGAACAAGATATGACTCTATATGAATGCCTCCGGCGGTGTACCGGGATGTGCAATGAATCAAGAGTGACATGTATGAAAGAATTATAAAGGCGGCTTTGCCACAAATACGATGTCAACTACATGATCATGCAAAGCAATATGACAATGATGAAACGTGTCATAACAAACGGAACGGTTGTAAGTTGCATGGCAATATATCTCGGAATGGCTATGGAAATGCCATAATAGGTAGGTATGGTGGATATTTTGAGGAAGGTATATGGTGGGTGTATGGTACCGGCGAAAGTTGTGCGGCACAAGAGAGGCTAGCAATGGTGGAAGGGTGAGAGTGCATATAATCCATGGACTCAACATTAGCCATAAAGAACTCACATACTTATTGAAAAAATCCATTAGTTATCGAAACGAAGTACTACGCGCATGCTCCTAGGGGGATAGATTGGTAGGTAAAGACTATCGCTCGTCCCCGACCGCCACTCATAAGGAATACAATCAATAAATAAATCATGCTCCGACTTCATCACATAACGGTTCACCATACGTGCATGCTACGGGAATCACAAACTTTAACACAAGTATCTCTCAAATTCACAACTACTCAACTAGCATGACTCTAATATCACCATCTTCATATCTCAAAAAAATCATAAGGAATCAAACTTCTCATAGTATTCAATGCACTTTATATGAAAGTTTTTATTATATCCCTCTTGGATGCCTATCATATTAGGACTAAATTCATAACCAAAGCAAATTACCATGCTGTTTAAGACTCTCAAAATAATATAAGTGAAGCATGAGAGTTCATCTATTTCTTCAAAATAAAACCACCGCCGTGCTCTAAAAGGATATAAGTGAAGCACTAGAGCAATTGACAAACTACTCCGAAAGATATAAGTGAAGATCAATGAGTAGTCGAATAATTATGTAACTATGTGAAGACTCTCTAACATTTAATAATTTCAGATCTTGGGATATTATTCAAACAACAAGCAAAAAAATAAAATAAAATGACGCTCCAAGCAAAACACATATCATGTGGTGAATAAAAATATAGCTCCAAGTGAAGTTACCGATGAATGAAGACGAAAGAGGGGATGCCTTCCAGGGAATCCCCAAGCTTAGGATTTTGGTTGTCCTTGAATATTACCTTGGGGTGCCTTGGGCATCCCCAAGCTTAGGCTCTTGCCACTCCTTATTCCATAGTCCATCGAATCTTTACCCAAAACTTGAAAACTTCACAACACAAAACTTAACAGAAAACTCGTAAGCTCCGTTAGTATAAGAAAATAAATCACCACTTAGGTACTGTTGTGAACTCATTATAAATTCATATTGGTGTAATATATACTGTATTCCAACTTATCTATGGTTCGTACCCTCCGATACTACTCATAGATTCATGAAAATAAGCAAACAACACATAGAAAACAGAATCTGTCAAAAACAAAAACAGTCTGTAGTAATCTGTATCAAACATATACTTATGGAACTCCAAAAATTCTGATAAAAATTGTTAGACCTGAGGAATTTGTCTATTAATCTTCTTCAAAAAGAATCAACTTAAAAGCACTCTTCAGTAAACAATTACAGCTAAACTCGTGAGCTCGAAGTTTCTGTTTTTTACAGCAAGATCACATTAACTTCCACCCAAGTCTTCCCAAAGGTTCTACTTGGCACTTTATTGAAACAAAAACTACAAAACATGATTACTACAGTATCTTAATCATGTGAACACACAAAAACATTAGGGGTAAATATTGGGTTGTCTCCCAACAAGCGCTAACGTTTAACGGCCCTAGCTAGGCATGATGATTTCAATGATGCTCACCTAAAAGATAAGAATTGAAACATAAAGAGAGCATCATGAAGAATATGACTAGCACATTAAAGTCTAACCCACTTCCTATGCATATGGATTTTGTGAGCAAACAACTTATGGGAACAATAATCAACTAGCATAGGAAGGCAAAACAAGCATAACTTCAAAACTTTAAGCACATAGAGAGGAAACTTGATATTATTGCAATTCTTACAAGAATATATTTCTCCCTCATAATACGTTTCAGTAGAATCATGAATGAATTCAACAATATAACCAGAACCTAAAGCATTCTTTTCATGATCTATAAGCATAGAAAATTTACTACTCCCTACATAAGCAAAATTCTTCTCAATCGGAATAGTGGGAGTATCATAAGAGACTCGAATACTATAAATTGTTTCCACGTTAAAAGAGTAGTGTTCAGAAAAATGGTAATCATAATCATGACAAGTTTTATAAATATAATCATCACTACTTTTTAGAGCATAAGTTTCATCACAATAATCATCATAAGTAGCAACTTTGTTCTCATCATAATCAATTGAAACCTCTTCCGAAATAGTGGATTCATCACTAAATAAAGTCATGACCTCTCCAAATCCAATTGCATAAATATTATAAGATTCAAAGCCCTCCAAAATAGTTGGATCATTACTTCCTAAAGTTGACACTCTTCCAAACCCACTTTCATCAATATAACCATCATAAATAGGAGGCATGCTATCATCATAATAAATTTGCTCATCAAAACTTGGGAGGCTAAAAATACCATCTTCATTAAACATAGCATCCCCAAGCTTGGGACAAATATTAATTGCAGAAAATATATTCTCAAACATGTCATTCTCATCAAACATAGCATCCCCAAGCTTGGGCCTTTTCATATCATAAGCACAATCACTCTCATCATTAATAGGATGGATAGCGCCAATGGTATAGCAATTATCATCATCAAAATGAGTAATAGGAGCAATATCATTTGGGAGGGATACCATTTTACCTTTGCTTCTCCGTCTTTTTTTTCTTCTTCACATCATGTGTGGGTTTAATCCTCTTTTTGGAGCTCCTTATTAATGAGATTGGTTGAATATAAAGCTCCTCCTCGTTACCTGATTCATCATAAGAAATAATAGGAGGATATTGGGAAGCCTCTTCCCTTTCATTGGTATGCTCTTCATCTTCTATTTGTTTTCTTTTCTTTATGTAATTGGCAATATAAGGATTTTCAATGCAATTCACCGCACAATACATAAAAATTTCTTCTAGATCAAAATCAACAAATCTATCAAGATTAAATTTTGGAATACCCTCAGTTATACGTTTCATTCCTTCATACCCCAAAATAAGACTAAGCTCTTTATGATGCTCAAGGGTAATCAAGTTATCACAATTTTTGGACACGATTTGATCATGAAACAAATAGCACTGGAGCTTTAAATGACCATGTTCATTGCAAAGTTCACAAGGATGGCGATAAATATTGAATCTTTCAGCACAATCATCTAGCCTTTCTTGCAACCATTTAGTTTCCAAATACTTATGCCTCTTGCAAAATCTATCTTCCCTATTTGGTGTGTGCTTGCAAGCTCTATGTATTCCACAAAAGTTGACATGCTTATAAGAGACATTTTCATCATGACTAGTGCAATCATCATTAGTACTATGGATATTGAAAGAGTTCATACTAAAAACATTGCAATCATGCTCATCATTCAAAGATTTAGTGCCAAACATTCTAATGCATTCTTCTTCTAACACTTTGGCACAATTATCGGAATCCTTATTTTCATGAAAGACATTAAAAAGATGAAGCATCCTCAATTCCATTTTTTGTTTTATTTTATAAACTAAACTAGTGATAAAACAAGAATAAAAAAGATTCGATTGCAAGATCTAAAGATATACCTTCAAGCACTCACCTCCCCGGCAACGGCGCCAGAAAAGAGCTTGATGTCTACTATGCAACCTTCTTCTTGTAGACGTTGTTGGGCCTCCAAGTGCAGAGGTTTGTAGGACAGTAGCAAATTTCCCTCAAGTGGGTGACCTAAGGTTTATCAATCCGTGGGAGGCGTAGGATGAAGATGGTCTCTCTCAAGCAACCCTGCAACCAAATAACAAAGAGTCTCTTGTGTCCCCAACACACCCAATACAATGGTAAATTGTATAGGTGCACTAGTTCGGTGAAGAGATGGTGATACAAGTGCAATAGGGATGGTAGATATAGGTTTTTATAATCTGAAAATATAAAAACAGCAAGGTAACTAATGATAAAAGTGAGCATTAACGATATTGCAATGCTAGGAAACAAGGCCTAGGGTTCATACTTTCACTAGTGCAAGTTCTCTCAACAATAATAACATAACTGGATCATATAAGTATCCCTCAACATGCAACAGAGAGTCACTCCAAAGTCAATAATAGCAGAGAACAAATGAAGAGATTATGGTAGGGTACGAAACCACCTCAAAGTTATCCTTTCTGATCGATCTATTCAAGAGTTGGTACTAGAATAACACCTTAAGACACAAATCAACCAAAACCCTAATGTCACCTAGATACTCCAATGTCACCTCAAGTATCCATGGGTATGATTATACGATATGCATCACACAATCTCAGATTCATCTATTCAACCAAGACAAAGTACTTCAAAGAGTGCCCCAAAGTTTCTACCGGAGAGTCAAGACGAAAACATGTGCCAACCCCTATGCATAAGTTCACGAGGTCACGTAACCCGCAAGTTGATCACCAAAACATACATCAAGTGAATCAGGTGATATCCCATTGTCACCACAGATAAGCACATGCAAGACATACATCAAGTGTTCTCAAATCCTTAAAGACTCAATCCGATAAGATAACTTCAAAGGGAAAACTCAATCCGTTACAAGAGAGTAGAGGGGGAGAAACATCATAAGATCCAACTATAATAGCAAAGCTCGCGATACATCAAGATCGTACCACCTCAAGAACACGAGAGAGAGAGAGAGATCAAACACATAGCTACTGGTACATACCCTCAGCCCCGAGGGTGAACTACTCCCTCCTCATCATGGAGAGCGCCGGGATGATGAAGATGGCCACCGGTGAGGGACCCCCCTCCGGCAAGGTGCCAGAACGGGTCTAGATTGGTTTTCGGTGGCTACAGAGGCTTGCGGCCGCAGAACTCCCGATCTAGGTTTCTTTCTGGAAGTTTGGGTATATATAAGAGATGTTGGCGCCGGGAACAAGTCAGGAGGGTCCCCGAGGCGACCACGAGGTAGGGGGGCACGCCCCCACCCTCGTGGTGGCCTCGGGACTCCCCTGGTCCATCTTCGATGCTCCGTGGGCTTCTTCTGGTCCAAAAATAAGCTCCGTGAAATTTCAGGTCAATTGGACTCCGTTTGGTTTTCCTTTTCTGCGATACTCAAAAACAAGGAAAAATCAGAAACTGGCACTGGGCTCTAGGTTAATAGGTTAGTCCCAAAAATCATATAAAATAGCATATAAATGCATATAAAACATCCTATATGGGTAATATAATAGCATGGAACAATAAAAAATTATAGATACGTTGGAGACGCATCAACTGTTTGTATAAATTAAGAACGACTTCTTAATCTATGAATGAAATCTATGCTTAATTACTGAATTTTAGTTGCAAAAATTACATAGTGCTAATGATTTCTAGCTACATATTTTGACAAATCGCAGTGTTACAAGGATTGACAAATGGCAACGTTACTAGATCAACAAATGTAAATCTTTCCAGTTTGACAAATGGCAACATACCCAATATGACTGATGCAAATCTTGCCAAATTGTTTGTACGCGGTTGCACACGGGTCATCCAGAACAACCGTTTGCATTGAAGGGATGCACAAATCTTGCGCTGCTCTCACTTTGCATACGGGTGTTCTATCTAAAACGTTTGCGATCAAGAGTTGCAGAAATCCTGCTCGTCACATTTTCTCTTGGCTTCCTGGGGAAGCTGTCGGTTTGCATACGGGTGTTCTAACTAAAACGTTTGCGATGAGTGTTTTATATTTTAAAAAATGAATTAAACTGCGGCTTGGGCGCCATTAATGGAGAGGATACGAGTAAGGCGGGCGGCTATGGAAGTCAAAGGGCTCGCTTCCCAGTGAGCCTGCGCAGCATACAGCTTGCACGCTTCCCAGTGAGCCTGCATATTCGAGGACGGCTTGCATGCCTCTCGGTCAGCCTGCACACCGCACGGCGCTCGCACGCCTCCCGTTCAGTAAAGGTCAAGCAGCTGTCAGCACGGCACCTCCTACAGCCATTAAAACCAAGACACATGGTATCACGTGAATGGTTAACAAAACGCACACGGTTTGAATTATACAAACTTTTGAGATATTAAAGTGGCAGCTATTTTTTCAAAATGCCTTTGTTGGTTGTCATTATTCGAGTGCGCCTTCTCTCAAAATGGACACGAAAAATACCACAGCATGTCGGGTGCCATTCCATGATAGCATGCCAAGTTTCATGAATTTCAGACGAGTTTTGGATTTACTAGAATTTAAAAACCAGGCATCTCAATGTTTTGCCGGCAATCAACGGTGCCCTGGTGTTTGAAATTCATTCGCATTTCATTCATGGGACCTAAGCATGCACCCAAGGACACAGATTTGATTTTTCAACCAATTTATATGCACTGGAGCATGTGCATGTAGTTCAAATTTGAACTATGCATATAAATGCATTGAAAACTCAGTTAATGCATAAAAATGTCCAAACGAACCCCGAAAAATCACAAAAATTCACACAACACTCTTGTTGTTCTATGTTGAGACGAGAAAAAAATTTGAAAGCAATAAGAGGCAATGGATATCGCTTCGTCCCCAAAGGTGGGACGTTCCCTACCGAAAACCATCATGCTTGTTGTGAGAAGCTCCGGTTTGTGAGAAGCATATACCCAAACCTGCCCCGAATGGGACAAAATTTGTACCACGGCATGTTGATGCCGCTCCATGATAGCATGCCAAGTTTCATGAATTTCAGATGACTTTTGGATTTACTAGAATTTAAAAACCAGGCATCTCAATGTTTTGCTGGCAATCAACGGTGCCCTGGTGTTTCAAATTCATTCCCATTTCTTGCATGGGACCTAAGCATGCACCCAAGGACACAGATTTGATTTTTGAACCAATTTATATGCACTGGAGCATGTGCATCTAGTTCAAATTTGAATTATGCACATAAGTGCATTGAAAACTCAGTTAATGCATAAAAATGTCCAAACGAACCTCGGAAAATAAAAAAATCACACAACACTCCTGTTGTTCTATGTTGACACGAGAAAAAAATTTGAAAGCAATAAGAGGCAATGGATATCGTTTCGTCCCCACAGGTGGGACGTTCCCTACCGAAAACCATCATGCTTGTTGTGAGAAGCTTCGGTTTGTGAGAAGCATATACCCAAACCTGCCCCAAATGGGACAAAATTTGTACCACGGCATGTTGATGCCACTCCATGATAGCATGCCAAGCTACATGAATTTCAGACGACTTCTGGATTTACTAGAATTTAAAAACCAGGCATCTCAATGTTTTGCCGGCAATCAACGGTGCCCTGGTGTTTGAAATTCATTCCCATTTCTTGCATGGGACCTAAGCATGCACCCAAGGACATAGATTTGATTTTTCAACCAAATTATATGCACTGGAGCATGTTCATGTAGTTCAAATTTGAATTATGCACATAAATGCATTGAAAACCCAGTTAATGCATAAAAATGTCCAAACGAACCCCAAAAAATCACAAAAAGTCACACAACACTCCTGTTGTTCTATGTTGACACAAGAAATTTTTTTGAAAGCTATAAGAGGCAATGGATATCGCTTCGTCCCCAAAGGTGGGACGTTCCCTACCGAAAACCATCATGCTTGTTGTGAGAAGCTCCGGTTTGTGAGAAGCATATACCCAAACCTGCCCCAAATGGGACAAAATTTGTACCACGGCATGTTGATGCCGCTCCATGATAGCATGCCAAGTTTCATGAATTTCAGACGACTTTTGGATTTACTAGAATTTAAAACCAGGCATCTCAATGTTTTCTCGGCAATCAACGGTGCCCTGGTGTTTGAAATTCATTCCCATTTCTTGCATGGGACCTTAGCATGCACCCAAGGACACATATTTGACTTTTCAACCAATTTATATGCACTGGAGCATGTGTGTGTAGTTCAAATTTGAATTATGCACATAAATGCATTGAAAACTTAGTTAATGCATAAAAATGTCCAAACGAACCCCGAAAAATCACAAAAATTCACACAACACTCCTGTTGTTCTATGTTGACACGAGAAAAAAAGTTGAAAGCAACAAGAGGCAATGGATATCGTTTCGTCCCCAAAGGTGGGACGTTCCCTACCGAAAACCATCATGCTTGTTGTGAGAATCTCCGGTTTGTGAGAAGCATATACCCAAACCTGCCCCAAATGGGGCAAAATTTGTACCACGACATGTTGATGCCGCTCCATGATAGCATGCCAAGTTTCATGAATTGCACACATCTTTTGGATTTACCAGAATTTAAAAACCAGGCATCTCAATGTTTTGCCGGCAATCAACGGTGCCCTGGTGTTTGAAATTCATTCCCATTTCTCGCATGGGACCTAAGCATGCACCCAAGGACACGGATTTGATTTTTCAACCAATTTATATGCACTGGAGCATGTGCATGTAGTTCAAATTTGAATTATGCACATAAATGCATTGAAAACTCAGTTAATGCATAAAAATGTTCAAACGAACCCCGAGAAATCACAAAAATTCACACAACACTCATGTTGTTCTATGTTGACACGAGAAAAAAATTGAAAGCAATAAGAGGAAATGTATATCATTTCATCCCCGAAGTTGGGACGTTCCCTACCGAAAACCATCATGCTTGTTATGGGAAGCTCCTGTTTGTGAGAAGCATATACCCAAACCTGCCCCAAATGGGACAAAATTTGTACCTCGGCATGTTGATGCCGCTCCATAATACCATGCCAAGTTTCATGAATTTTAGACGAGTTTTGGATTTACTAGAATTTAAAAACCAGGCATCTCAATGTTTGGTCGGCAATCAACGGTGCCCTGGTGTTTGAAATTCATTCCCATTTCTTGCATGGGACCTAAGCATGCACCCAAGGACACAGATTTGATTTTTCAACCAATTTGTATGCACTGGAGCATGTGCATGTAGTTCAAATTTGAATTATGCACATAAATGCATTGAAAACCCAGTTAATGCATAAAAATGTCCAAACAAACCCTGAAAAAACACAAAAATTCACACAACACACCTGTTGTTCTATGTTGACACGAGAAAAAATTTGAAAGCAGTAAGAGGCAATGGATATCATTTCGTCCCCAAAGGTGGGACGTTCCCTACCGAAAACCATCATGCTTGTTGTGAGAAGCTCCAATTTCTGAGAAGCATATACCCAAACCTGCCCCAAATGGGACAAAATTTGTATCACGGCATGATAGCATGCCAAGTTTCATGAATTTCAGACATCTTTTGGATTTACTAGAATTTAAAAACCAGGCATCTCAATGTTTTGCCGGCAATCAACGGTGCCCTGGTGTTTGAAATTCATTCCCATTTCTTGCATGGGACCTAAGCATGCACCCAAGGACACGGATTTGATTTTTCAACCAATTTATATGCACTGGAGCATGTGCATGTAGTTCAAATTTGAATTATGCACATAAATGCATTGAAAACTCAGTTAATGCATAAAAATGTCCAAACGAACCCCGAAAAAATCATAAAAATTCACACAACACTCCTGTTGTTCTATGTTGACACGAGAAAAAATTTGAAAGCTATAAGAGGCAAGGGTATCGTTTCGTCTCCAAAGGTGGGACGTTCCCTACCGAAAACCATAATGCTTGTTGTGAGAAGCTCCGGTTTGTGAGAAGCATATACCCAAAGCTGCCCCAAATGGGACAAAATTTGTACCACGTCATGTTGATGCCACTCCATGATAGCATGCCAAGTTTCATGAATTTCAGACGAGTTTTGGATTTACTAGAATTAAAAAAACAGGCATCTCAAGGTTTTGTCGGCAATCAACGGTGCCCTGGTGTTTGAAATTCATTCCCATTTCTTGCATGGGACCTAAGCATGCACCCAAGGACACAAATTTGATTTTTCAACCAATTTATATGCACTGGAGCATGTGCATGTAGTTCAAATTTGAATTATGCACATAAGTGCATTGAAAACCTAGTTAATGCATAAAAATGTCCAAGCGAACTATGAAAAATCACAAAAATTCACACAACTCTCCTGTTGTACTATGTTGACACGAGAACTTTTTTTGAAAGCAATAAGAGGCAATGGATATCGTTTCGTCCCCAAAGGCGGGACGTTCCCTACCGAAAACCATCATGCTTGTTGTGAGAAGCAATGGTTTGTGAGAAGCGTATACCCAAACCTGCCCCAAATGGGACAAAATTTGTTCCACGGCATGTTGATGCCGCTACATGATAGCATGCCAAGTTTCATGAATTTCAGACGACTTTTGGATTTACTAGAATTTAAAAACCAGGCATCTCAATGTTTTGCCGGCAATCAACGGTGCCCCGGTGTTTGAAATTCATTCCCATTTCTTGCACGGGACCTAAGCATGCACCCAAGGACACAGATTTGATTTTTCAACCAATTTATATGCACTAGAGCATGTGCATGTAGTTCAAATTTGAATTATGCTCGTAAATCCATTGAAAACTCAGTTAATGCATAAAAATGTCCAAACGAACCCCGAAAAATCACAAAAAATCACACAACACTCCTGTTGTTCTATGTTGACACGAGAAAAAAATTTTGAAAGCAATAAGAGGAAATGGATATCGTTTCGTCCCCAAAGGTGGGACGTTCCCTACCGAAAACCATCATGCTTGTTATGAGAAGCTACGGTTTGTGAGAAGCATATACCCAACCTGCCCCAACAAGTGCCGAAGCGGCAACAGCAGAAGACCAAGCTCTGCAGGACGACGTCACGGAGATTCCCGCGAGCGATCAGGCGCCAGGAGTCCTGCCACCTCAGGAGACACCCAAGCTTCCACAAGACACGAGCCTCACGAACGCGCCAGCCCTCGTCGAGCAGCCGGTGTATTTCGTCAGCATGGTGTTGCGGGACGCAAGGGCACGATACCCCATGCCCCAAAAGCTTCTGCTCGCGCTCTTGGTGGCCTCGCGCAAATTGCGGCACTACTTCCAGGGCCATCCCATCAAGGTCGTCTCAGCCTATCCATTGGAGAGAGTGCTCAGGAGCCCCAACTCTGCTGGAAGGGTCACTGAGTGGAACATCGAGCTGCAGGCGTTCCAGCTGGAGTTCAGCACTACCAGGGTCATCAAGGGAGCCGCGCCCGCTGACTTCGTGGCAGAATGGACGGATGCTCCGACGCTTGAAGTAGGCGAAGACCGGTCCACCTCGCCAGGAAGGGAGGCGCCAGACGGTTGGGTCATGTATTTCGATGGCGCCTTCGCGCATCAGGGCGCGGGGGCTGGAGCTGTACTCATCTCGCCCACTCAGGACAAACTCTACTACGCTGTGCAGCTCTGCTTTCAGGAGGGCGAGAAGGTCTCCAACAACATCGCAAAGTACGAAGGCCTCATAGCTGGCCTGAAGGCTGCGGCGGCTCTGGGGGTGAAGCGCCTCACCGTTAGGGGCGACTCACAGCTCCTCGTCAACTTCTCCAACAAAGTGTACGAGCCAAAGGATGAGCACATGGAGGCATATCTCGCAGAAGTGCGTAAGATGGAAAAGCAGTTCCTGGGCCTGGAGTTGCAGCATGTGCCCCGAGGCACCAACAAGGAAGCCGACGACATCGCCAGGAGGCGTCAAAGCGGCACCGCCACCAAGCCAATGGGCGAGACCCCATTCTTTCTCGTCTATGGAGCCGAAGCGGTCCTCCCTCACGAGGTCAAGCATCGCTCCGCACGGGTCCTGGCGTTTCATGAAACGCAGCAGAACGCCATGCGGGGGACGGACCTCGTGCTGGGGGAGGAACGTTGTCGCGAAGCTGCACTGAGGGCGGCAAGGTACCAGCAAGCGCTGCGGCGATACCACTGCCGCAACATCTGCTCCAGGACGCTCGAGGCGGGCGACCTCATCCTGAGGCAGGTCCTCTCTAGGGAAGGGCTGCACAAGCTCTCACCTATGTGGGAGGGCCCGTTCAGGGTCGTCCATGTCTCCAGGCCTGGCGCCGCGCGCTTGGAGACACAGGACGGGGTGCCCATCCAGAACGCCTGGAACATCCAGCACCTCCGGAAGTTCTACCCATGAAGCAAGGCCCAGTGCCTGTGAAGAAAGGCCCAGTGCCTGTGAAGAAGGCCCGGTGCCTATGAAGAATCGCCGCCCATGACACTCTCATGTAATAATGAGTGGGGATGTACACGCCCCGGAGTCTCAGGAGTGCCGCCCTCAGGTCTCGGGGGCTCCCTCCCACGCCTAGTGGCAGCACTTAGCTCCGCGCTGGTGAGAAGACTTGAAGACTAGACTAGGTGCCGGACGCGTCTTTTCATTTGCTTTCCGTAGTTGGCTTTCCTTCTCTTAATCGAAGTTTGCTTCCGGTGTTCCTTGCTGATTTGGTTCTGTCGCCTTTTGCCGTTATTTCCGTCTCTAGTTCGCTCGTGTTCTCTCTCTCGCATACCTCGCGAGGGGGCTAGGCAGGTGCCCTCGCGAGCGTTTTTCCCTCTCTCTCTGCCTTCTGTCTGCTTTCTCACGAGGCACCCTCGTTCGAACCCACAAGCTGGCGCATCTCCCCTAAATCCGTGCCCCTCGGGTACCGCGATATGAAACGATGGGCCAAGGCTTGGGTGAACGACAAGTTTCCTAGCGAGCTTCCTAACGAATTTT
This sequence comes from Triticum aestivum, assembly GCF_018294505.1. Lineage (NCBI taxonomy): Eukaryota > Viridiplantae > Streptophyta > Magnoliopsida > Poales > Poaceae > Triticum > Triticum aestivum. The sequence continues at coordinate 68,591,602 of NC_057805.1, forward strand.
TGCAGCTCCTGAGCGACCCCTAAGTCAAGACGGGCACGAGGAAACAAGTGCCTCGTGAAGAAGAGGCTGCCCCGAACGCGCCAAGCTAAGTTATCCTTGCACAAAATAACGACACAACACGGAAACAACAAGCATGGCATAATGATTGAGGAATCATAGTTCGATACACACCCCTCCGGGCCCATACTGGTTTCATTTTTGACGCAGGAAAGAAAGGAAGAACGAAATAAAAGCGGGGCTTGCCCCTGCGGTGGTCCACGAGGACAGGCCCTCGGTGACGTTCCGGGCTCAGCCGGATCCTTCCTCGCGCTTCACGGAGGCGTGGCAACGAGACGACCCGCTACCACCTTTGAAGCGAGCGCGGCGGCGTGGCGGCTGGTCGTAGCCGCCACTGCTGGAGCTATCACCGAGAGAAGAGCCACCATAGCTGGACGAGGCGTGGCTGGCGGGTTCGCCCTCCCCCTCGTCCCGACCATCGCCAAGGCCGAGCACCTCCTCGCCATCGTTCACCTCAGGGCAGCATCCGGCGCGGCGACCATCTTCCCCAAACACCCTCACATAGAGGGTCGCATCACCATCGTACTTGAAGTGGAGGGTGCACCGCCTGCCAAGGCCGCGCGCGCGGGCGAACGTCTGCCAACCGCGGGCCAGAGCTATGTTTCCCGCAACGGAGACCTCGACAACAACCCAAGAAGCCCGGCTGCAGTAACCATCTGCCTGCAGCCAGAGCCCACCTGGACTGGAAGCCGACAGCTCGTCGGCAAAGAAGAGGGGAAGCTGGAGCCAGTTGCTGGCCGGATCCTCCAACCAGACAACGAACTCCGGCAACACCTCTGCAGAATGGAAGCGCGGCCAGGGAGGCCACGCGACCATGGCGCGTCTCCCTTCATCGACAGGGCTCCCACGACCGGAGCGACCCCTACCGCGCGCAGTGGCGCCCCCGCAGGGTTCGGGGGCCACGGCGGGGGTCGCGGTGTGCTTACGGGGACGGCCGCGTCCCCGCTTTGGCGCCGGAGAGCCGGGCCCCTCGCGGGGAGCCTTTCCCTTCTCCGTGGCGGAGAACCTCTTCGATGGCGCCATTGGAGTCGGTGGTGGATCAGAGGAAGAAACAAGCGGACTGGGAAGAGATGGCGATGGGGGCTCTACCCCCTCCCCATTTATAGCGGAAGAAGGCCAACCAACGCCTCCCACGATCACAGGTAATGATGGTTTTCCTTGCATGCCACATGGACTTATCACGTCGGGCAGTTGCCGAGGCAGCGTGGGTAAGCGGAGACGCCCACGTCCAGTCAACCGCCATGCGTCGGTCAAGGCCGCAGGCTTTTGGGGCCCGCGGCGCTCTGTGCTTGACCTTTGGCTTCGCCTCGAAGCCAAGCCCGAGCGCGCCTTGGGCCCGGGGGCTACTGTCGGCGTTCTGGGAACGGGGTCCCCAGACTTGCCTGCCTGCAGCTCACGGCGTGGCTGTGCAAGCAGGCCTGTACGACCCATCTTTACCAACAAGACATTCAAGACCCTCGCGAGGGGCCAAGCCTCGCGAGGCGGACGACGCATAGACCTCCTCAGGAGCGGCCTCATCAGGTTGGCTCGCGAGGGGCGGAGAGATCAAGGCGAGGCAAACCTCGTGAGGTTCTCGTGACGTGAGCCATGACGATCGAGACCAGGCGGGCGCCAGCCCGCGCAGTGTCCTTGTTTCCCCTTTGGTGCTAAGGGAGCAAGCGCAGGTGCGGAGTACCGAGGCATCAAGCAAAGGTTTCCATATCAGTGCAATGAGACCAAGACCAGCAGGACGGCAAGATGGAGGTCACCATGGAGCCCAAGGCGGCGTCACCACCAGAGCCTTTTGCAGGCGAAGACCGCTTTTGTCAGGATAAGCTGTACTAGCTGTCCCCTTTCAAATTGGCCGTTGTTGGCTCCCTTTCTGCTCTATATTTGGGAAGAGGACCAGGGCCTATATAAGTAGAACTAGCCACCACAGTAGGGGGGAGGCTAATCAGATCTAGAGCCAACCCTTAGCCACACACCGAGCACAAGAACTCCTCAACCTCAGGAGGCTGTTCTTCCCCTTGTACTGTTCATCATCAGCCCAAGAGGCAATCCACCACCACCACACTGGAGTAGGGTATTACACCACAACGGTGGCCCGAACCAGTATAAATCTCCTGTCTTTGTGTTTGTGAGTTCGTCGAGCTCATTCTTGAGATCTTAGCTAGTTTGGACGCGGATCGGTAGGAGGGAAAGAACTTCGCGCGCACCCCAGAGTTCGAACCTTAAGGGTTTTGCCGAACCCGTGATCCGACAGTATGGTCAGGAGGCGAGGAAGGTATTCATACAACACCCACGGTTCAATATTGAAGTGTTCCTAAAGAGGACGAAGGATGGACGGTCAATCATCCACAGGCACTGGCCTAAAGTTACAAAGACCTTCAACATCAATGAAGGCTCAATATTCGCCTTCTGCTTCAGCAATTTTCCAGATGAGATACATCTGTCTATGTACCGTCTATGATGCTAATTTTGAAAGGTTATAGATGTTGCATGTGAAACTTGGTCCTCGTGTAGTTGTGTAATGGGGTAGCTGAGTGCTGAAGCTATATGATGTTCTACTCTGATGTATTTCAAATATGAAAATGAAATATATTGTGTGCTTAATATGAAATGTCAATTAGATTAATAAATGGATTATGAATAATCGGATAATTAGCCTGCTAATGGCGAATTAGCGTGCTAATTGGGTTTTGCTATTGCAAACGGTTGTTGAAAAAATACCGTGGGTGATGACCTCAGGCAACGCACACAGTTTCTAGGAATAAACCTTGTTGGATCAATGAACAATCACACATGACTTTCTCTTGAAAACTGTTTGCGTTAGGCCACCTTGCGCAAACGTTTACCACATGAAAATTGTGTGTGATGGACAGCCTTTGCCACACAGTTTCTTCCATGGACCGTGTGTGATATATTCATTAACGCAAATGATTTAACGGGAAAAATTGTGTGTCATGTACCTGTGAACGGAAACGTTTTCCTTGGAGCGACTGTGTGGGATGTACATACGAACGGAAATGTTTAGCGGGGACTGACTGTGTGGGATGTACTTGCGACTGGAAACAATTTCGCCGTATAATTGTATATTTTTAGCTCTATTGTATGTATTTCCGTATTTGAGCGCTCGCCGGTCGCACACGACCTCATTTTGCTGAACGTGTGTGCCAAGAGGGCATATCCCCGACGGTTTCTGGGTCATGTGGGAAGGACCCCCCTGTCGCCCACACTCACTTGGCGACGGTTTCAAATGCCGTCGCGGAAAGGGGTTAAAAACCGTTTGTTTAGGAGCTCGCTGTACTAGTGCTTGTTTTCACTCCTGATTTTTCCATAACCAGCTCAAATGGCTGATACACATGAAGAGTAGTTCAATATACACAGATTGTCGACAAATGGAATACGTAATGAAAAAAAGATGGCATGAGATAATTCACATATATGATGCCTGGCTACATGGTGGTGCATAATTCACATATATGATAACTGGCTGAAAAACATGGCATTGCATAATTCACATATCTGATATAGAAAGCAAACAGGAGGCATTCACACAAAGCATGTCTAATCTAAGCAGATGGCATGGGAATCCAAGACACCATATGCATGATATGAGCAATATAACCCTGCCAATTTAGAGCATGCACCTCGGGGGGGGGGGGGATACGACTGGTCATCTGTCTCCAAATCCTCCTCTGAGGAGCTATCTGTAAGTAGCAAGAAATCTGCATCGAAGAGTACCATTGACTGCTCAGAAGATCTTGTTTTCACTCCAGATTTTCCTATGAACGACTCAAATGGCTGATGCACAGGAAGATCAATAGATGAATGTATAAACATTGTTGACAAATGGAGTACATTATGAAAAAAATATGGCACGATACAATTCACATATACGATGACTGGCTAAACAGGATGGCATTGCATGAAGAATAGTAATTGAAACATGCAAGAGAGCATAATGAATGACATGCCAAGCACATTTAAGCCTAACCCTCTTCCTATACATAGGGATTTTGTGAGCAAACAATTTATGGGAGCAAGAACCAACTAGCATAGGAAGGCAAAACAAGCATAACTTCAAAACTTTCAGAGGAAACTTGATATTTTTTATGAAGGAAATATGCCCTCGAGGCAATAATAAAGTTTTTATTTATATTTCCTTATATCATGATAAATGTTTATTATTCATGCTAGAATTGTATTAACCGAAAACTTAGTACATGTGTGAATACATAGACAAACAGAGTGTCCCTAGTATGCCTCTACTTGACTAGCTCGTTAATCAAAGATGGTTAAGTTTCCTGACCATAGACATGTGTTGTCATTTGATGAACGGGATCACATCATTAGAGAATGATGGGATGGACAAGACCCATCCGTTAGCTTAGCATATATGATTGTTTAGTTTTATTGCTATTGCTTTCATCATGACTTATACATGTTCCCCTGACTATGAGATTATGCAACTCCCGAATACCAGAGGAACACCTTGTGTGCTATCAAATGTCACAACGTAACTTGGTGATTATAAAGATGCTCTACAGGTGTCTCCGAAGGTGTTTGTTGAGTTGGCATAGATCGAGATTAGGATTTGGCACTCTGTGTATCGGAGAGGTATCTCTGGGCCCTCTCGGTAATGCTCATCACTATAAGCCTTGCAAGCAATGTGACTAATGAGTTAGTTGCGGGATGATGCATTATGGAACGAGTAAAGAGACTTGCCGGTAACAAGATTGAACTAGGTATGATGATACCGACGATCCAATCTCGGGCTAGTCACACACCGATGACAAAGGGAACAACGTATGTTGTTATGCAGTTTGACCGATAAAGATCTTCGTAGAATATGTAGGAGCCAATATGAGCATCTAGGTTTCGCTATTGGTTATTGATCGGAGATGTGTCTTGGTCATGTCTATATAGTTCTCGAACCCGTAGGGTCTGCACGCTTAACGTTCGATGACGATTTGTATGAGTTATGTGATTTGATGTACCAAAGTTTGTTCAGAGTCCCGAATGAGATCACGGGCATGACGAGGAGTCTCGAAATGGTCGAGAGGTAAAGATTCATATATAGGACAATGGTATTTGGACACCGGAAGTGTTCCGGGTGATACCGGGTCACCGGAAGGGGTTCCGGGCAACCCCGGCAAAGATATGGGCTTAATGGGCCAAGTAAGGGAACACACCAGCCCACAAGGGGCTGGTGCACCCCCTATAGGGCCAGCCACGTGGGGAGAAAGGGAAAGGAGAGGAGGAAAAGGAAAGTATGAAGTAGGACTCCTACTTCCTTCCCCTCCCCCCTCCTTCCTTTCCTCCTTGTCCAAATATGGTAGGGGGACGAATTGGACTAGGGGCCCAAGTAGGATTCCTCCTACTTGGGCGCGCCCTAGGCTGCCTCCCTCCCTCTCCCTCCTTTATATACGTGGGGAGGGCACCCCTGGAACACACATCAATTATTCCTAGCCGTGTGCGGCGCCCCCCTCCATAGTTAACACCTCGGTCATATCGTCGTAGTGCTTAGGCGAAGCCCTACACTGGTAACTTCATCATCACCGTCGCCACGCCGTCGTGCTGACGGAACCTTCCCTCATCTTCAACTGGATCAAGAGCTCGAGGGACGTCATCGTGCTGAACGTGTGCTGAACACGGAGGTGCCATATGTTCGGTACTTGGATTGGTTGGATCGTGAAGATGTTCGACTACATCTACCGCGTTACTAAACGCTTCCGCTTTCGGTCTACGAGGGTACGTGGACACACTCTCCCCGCTCGTTGCTATTCTTCTCCTAGATAGATCTTGTGTGATCATAGGAAATTTTTGAAATACTACGTTCCCCAACAGTGGCATCCGAGCCAGGTCTATGCGTAGATGTTATATGCACGAGTAGAACACAATGAGTTGTGGGTGATAATAGTCATACTTCTTACCAGCAACGTCTTACTTTGATTCGGCGGTATTGTTGGATGAAGCGGCCCGGACCGACATTACATGACCACATTCGTGAGACTGGTTCTACCGACGTGCTTCGCACACAGGTGGCTAGTGGGTGTCTGTTTCTCCAACTTTAGTTGAATCGAGTTTGACTACGCCCGGTCCTTGTTGAAGGTTAAAACAACACACTTGACGAAAAATCATTGTGGTTTTGATGCGTAGGTAAGAACGGTTCTTGCTAGAAGCCCGTACCAGCCACGTAAAACTTGCAACAACAAAGTAGAGGACGTCTAACTTGTTTTTGCAGGGCTTGTTGTGATTTGATATGGTCAAGACGTGATGGTATATAAATTGTTGTATGAGATGATCATGTTTTGTAAAAGTTGTCGGCAACTGGCAGGAGCCTGATGGTTGCGCTTTATTGTATGAAATGCAATCGCCATGTAATTGCTTTACTTTATCACTAAGCGGTAGCGATAGTCGTAGAAGCAATAGTTGGCGAGACGACAACGATGCTACGATGGAGATCAAGGTGTCAAGTCGGTGACGATGGTGATCATGACGGTGCTTTGGATATGGAGATCAAAGGCACAAGATGACGATGGCCATATCATATCACTTATTTTGATTGCATGTGATGTTTATCCTTTATGCATCTTATTTTGCTTAGTACGGCGGTAGCATTATAAGATGATCGCTCACTAAATTTCAAGGTACAAGTGTTCTCCCTGAGTATGCACTGTTGCTACAGTTCATCGTGCCGAGACACCACGTGATGACCGGGTGTGATAAGCTCTACATTCACATACAATGGGTGCAAGCCAGTTTTGCACACGCAGAATACTCGGGTTAAACTTGACGAGCCTAGCATATGCAGATATGGCCTCGGAACACTGAAACGGAAAGGTCGAGCGTGAATCATATAGTAGATATGATCAACATAGTGATGTTCACAATTGAAAACTACTCCATATCACGTGATGATCGGACATGGTTTAGTTGATATGGATCACGTGATCATTTAGATGACTAGAGGGATGTCTATCTAAGTGAGAGTTCTTAAGTAATATGATTAATTGAACTTTAATTTATCATGAACTTAGTCCTGATAGTTCTTGCATATCTATGTTGTAGACCAATAGCTCGCGTATAGCTCCCTTGTTTTATTTCTAATATGTTCCTAGAGAAAAATAAGTTGAAAGATGATAGTAGCAATGATGCGGACTGGGTCCGTGATCTGAGGATTATCCTCATTATTGCACAAAAGAATTATGTACTTGATGCACCGCTAGGTGACGGACCTATTGCAGGAGCAGATGCAGACGTTATGAACGTTTGGCAAGCTCGGTATGATGACTACTTGATAGTTTAGTGCGCCATGCTTTACGGCTTAGAATCGGGACTTCAAAAATGTTTTGAACGCCACGGAGCATATAAGATGTTCCAAGAGCTGAAATTGGTATTTCAGACTCATGCCCGAGTCAAGAGGTATGAGACCTCTTACAAGTACTTTGCCTACAAGATGGAGGAGAATAGCTTAACCAGTGAGCATGTGCTCAGAATATCTGAGTACTACAATCGCTTGAATCAAGTGGGAGTTATACTTCCAGATAAGATAGTGATTGACAGAGTTCTCTAGTCACTATCACCAAGTTACTGGAACTCCGTGATGAACTATAATATGCAAGGGATGACGAAAACTATTCCCGAGCTCTTCGTGATGCTGAAATCGATGAAGGTAGAAATCAAGAAAAGCATCAAATGTTGATGGTTGACAAGACCACTAGTTTCAAGTAAAAGGGCAAGGGAAAGAAAGGGAACTTCAAGAAGAATGGCAAGCAAGTTGCCACTCCCATGAAGAATCCCAAAGCTAGACCCAAGCCTGAAACTGAGTGCTTCTACTGCAAAGGAAATGGTCACTGGAAACGGAACTGCCCCAAATACTTGGCGGATAAGAAGGATGGAAAAGTGAACAAAAGTATATATGATATACATGTTATTGATGTGTACTTTACTAGTGTTCATAGTAGCCCCTAGGAATTTGATACTGGTTCAGTTGCTATGATTAGTAACTCTAAACAGGAGTTACAAATGAACAAAGACTAGTTGAGGGCGAGGTGACGATGTGTGTTGGAAATGATTCCAAATGTTGATAAGATCACCATCGCACACTCCCTTTACCTTCGGGATTAGTGTTGAACCTAAAATAAATGTTATTTGGTGTTTGCGTTGAGCATAATATGATTGGATCATGTTTATTGCAATACGGTCATTCATTTTTAAGTCAAAGAATAATTGTTATTTTGTTTACATGAATAAAACCTTCTGTGGTCATAGACCCAAGGCGAATGGTTTATTGAATCTCGATCGTAGTGATACACATATTCATGATATTGATGCGAAAAGATGCAAAGTTGATAATGATAGTGCAACATACTAGTGGCATTGCCGTTTAGGTCATATTGGGTGTAAAGTGCATGAAGAAACTCCATACTGATGGACTTTTGGAATCACTTGATTACGAATCATTTGATACTTGCGAACCATGCCTCATGGGCAAGATGACTAAGACTCTGTTCTCCGGAACAATGGAGCGAGCCACTGACTTATTGGAAATAATACATACCGATGTATGCGGTCTGATGAGTGTTGAGGCTCATGGCGGGTATCGTTATTTTCTGACCTTCACAGATGATTTGAGCAGATATGGGTATATCTACTAAATGAAACACAAGTCTGAAACATTTGAAAAGTTCAAAGAATTTCAGAGTGAAGTTGAGAATCATCGTAACAAGAAAATAAAGTTTCTACGATCTGATCACGGAGGCAAATATTTGAGTTACGAGTTTGGTCTTCATTTGAAACAATGTGGAATAGTTTTGCAACTCACGCCACCAGGAACACCAGAGTGTAATGGTGTGTCCGAATGTCGTAACCATACTTTATTAGATATGGTGCGATCTGTGATGTCTCTTACTGATTTACCACTATCGTTTTGGGGTTATGCATTAGAGACAGCTGCATTCACGTTAAATAGGGCACCTTCTAAAAATCCGTTGAGATGACACCGTATGAACTGTGGTTTAGCAAGAAACCTAAGCTGTCATTTCTTAAAGTTTGGGGTTGCGATGCTTATGTGAAAAAGTTTCAGCCTCACAAGCTCAAACCCAACTCGGAGAAGTGTGTCTTCAAAGGACACCCAAAAGAGACTGTTGGGTAAACCTTCTATCACAGATCCGAAGGCAAGATCTTTGTTGCTAAGAGTGGATCCTTTCTAGAGAAGGAGTTTCTCTCGAAAGAAGTGAGTGAGAGGAAAGTAGAACTTGATGAGGTAATTGTACCTTCTCTTGAATTGGAAAGTAGCTCATCACTGTAATCAGTTCCAGTGATGCCTACACCAATTAGTGAGGAAGTTAATGATGATGATCATGAAACTTCAGATCAAGTTACTACAGAACCTCGTAGGTCAAACAGAGTACGATCCGCACCAGAGTAGTACGGTAATCCTATTCTGGAAGTCATGTTACTAGACCATGATGAACCTACGAACTATGAGTAAGCGATGATGAGCCCAGATTCCGACAGATGGCTTGAGGCCATGAAATCTGAGATAGAATCCATGTAAGAGAACAAAGTGTGGACTTGCCCGATGATTGGTAAGCCATTGAGAATAAATGGATCTTCAAGAGGAAGACGGACGCTGATAGTAGTGTTACTATCTACAAAGCTCGAGTTGTCGAAAAGGGTTTTTGACAAGTTCAAGATGTTGACTACGATGAGATTTACTCACTCGTATCGATGCTTAAAGTCTGTCCGAATCATGTTAGTAATTGCCACATTTTATGAAATCTGACAAATGGATATCAAAACTGCATTCCTTAATGGATTTATTAAATAAGAGTTGTATGTGATACAACCAGAAGGTCTTGTCAATCCTAAAGGTGCTAACAAAATGTGCAAGCTCCAGCGATCCATCTATGGACTGGTGCAAGCATCTCGGAGTTGGAATATACGCTTTCATAAGTTGATCAAAGCATATAGTTTTATACAGACTTGCGGTGAAGCCTGTATTTACAAGAAAGTGAGTGGGAGCACTATAGCCTTTCTGATAAGTATATGTGAATGACATATTGTTGATCGGAAATGATGTAGAATTTTCTGGAAAAAATAAAGGAGTGTTCGAAAGGAGTTTTTCAAAGAAAGACCTCGGTGAAGCTGCTTACATATTGGGCATCAAGATCTATAGAGATAGATGAAGACGCTTGATAAGATTTTTCAATGAGTACATACCTTGACAAGATTTTTGGAGTAGTTCAAAATGGAACAGTCAAAGAAGGAGTTCTTGCCTGTATTGCAAGGTGTAAAGTTGTGTAAGACTCAAACACGACCACGGCAGAAAATAATTATCCATAGAAGACTAAGGAGATATTTCTCGGTTATGGAAGTGATAAAGAGTTCGTCGTAAAGAGTTACACCGATGCAAGCTTTTACACTGATCCGGATGACTCTGAGTCTCAATCTGGATACATATTGAAAGTGGGAGCAATTAGCTAGACATAGAAAATTTCCAAAATATATATGGCTCTGAATGGGACAGACCCATTGACAAAGCTTCTCTCACAAGCAAAACATGATCACACCTTAGTACTCTTTGGGTGTTAATCACATAGCGATGTGAACTAGATTATTGACTCTAGTAAAACCCTTTGGGTATTAGTCTCATGGCGATGTGAACTAATCACATGGTGATGTGAACTATTGATGTTAAATCACATGGCGATGTGAACTAGATTATTGACTCTAGTGCAAGTGGGAGACTGAAGGAAATATGCCCTAGAGGCAATAATAAAGTTGTTATTTATATTTCCTTATATCATGATAAATATTTATTATTCATGCTAGAATTGTATTAACCGAAAACTTAGTACATGTGTCAATACATAGACAAACAGTGTCCCTCGTATGCCTCTACTTGACTAGCTCGTTAATCAAAGATGGTTAAGTTTCCTGACCATAGACATGTGTTGTCATTTGATGAACTGGATCACATCATTAGAGAATGATGTGATGAACAAGACCCATTCGTTAGCTTAGCATATATGATCGTTTAGTTTTATTGCTATTGCTTTCATCATGACTTATACATGTTCCTCTGACTATGAGATTATGCAACTCCCGAATACCGGAGGAACACCTTTTGTGCTATCAAACGTCACAACGTAACTGGGTGATTATAAAGATGCTCTACAGGTGTCTCCGATGGTGTTTGTTGAGTTGGCATAGATCGAGATTAGGATTTGTCACTCCGTGTATCGGAGAGGTATCTCTGGGCCCTCTCGGTAATGCTCATCACTATAAGCCTTTCAAGCAATGTGACTAATGAGTTAGTTGCAGGATGATGCATTACGGAACGAGTAAAGAGACTTGCCGGTAACAAGATTGAACTAGGTATGATGATACCGACAATCAAATCTCGGGCAAGTAACATGCCGATGACAAAGGGAACAACGTGTGTTGTTATGCGGTTTGACCAATAAAGATCTTCATAGAATATGTAGGAGCCAATATGAGCATCTAGGTTCCACTATTGGTTATTGACCGAAGATGTGTCTCGGTCATGTCTACATAGTTCTCGAACCCATAGGGTCCACACGCTTAACGTTCGATGACGATTTGTATTATGAGTTATGTGATTTGATGTACCGAAGTTTGTTCGGAGTCCTGAATGAGATCACGGACATGACGAGGAGTCTCAAAATGGTCAAGAGGTAAAGATTCATATATAGGACGATGGTATTTGGACACCGGAAGTATTCCGGGTGATATCGGGTCACCGGAAGGGGTTCCGGGCAACCCCGGCAAAGATATGGGCTTAATGGGCCAAGTAAGGGAACACACTAGCCCACAAGGGGCTGGTGCGCCCCCCTATAGGGCCAGCCACGTGGGGAGAAAGGGAAAGGAGAGGAGGAAAAGGAAAGTATGAATTAGGACTCCTACTTCCTTCCCCTCCCCCCTCCTTCCTTTCCCCCTTGTCCAAATATGGTAGGGGGGGCGAATTGGACTAGGGGCCCAAGTAGGATTCCTCCTACTTGAGCGTGCCCTAGGCTGCCTCCCTCCCTCTCCCTCCTTTATATACGTGGGGAGGGCACCCCTAGAACACACATCAATTGTTCCTAGCCGTGTGCGGCGCCCCCTCCACAGTTAAAACCTCGGTCATATCGTTGTAGTGCTTAGGCGAAGCCCTGCATCGGTAACTTCATCATCACCGTCGCCACGCCGTCGTGCTGACGGAACTCTCCCTCATCCTCAACTGGATCAAGATCTCGAGGGACGTCATCGTGCTGAACGTGTGCTGAACACGGAGGTGCCGTACGTTCGGTACTTGGATCAGTTGGATTGTGAAGACGTTCGACTACATCAACCTCGTTACTAAACGCTTCCGCTTTCGATCTACGAGGGTACGTGGACACACTCTCCCTGCTCTTTGCTATGCTTCTCCGTAATAGATCTTGCGTGATCCTAGTAAAATTTTGAAATACTACATTCCCCAACAATTGAGATATGTAAAAGCATAACTTCCTTTCTCATAGTAATTTTCAGTAGCATCATGAATGAATTCAACAATATAGCTATCACATAAAGCATTCTTTTCATGAATCATTTGCATAGAAATTTTACTACTCTACACATAAGCAAATTTCTTCTGATTCATAATAGTGGGAGCAAACTCAACAAAATAACTATCATGTGATACTTGATTAGCATAATCCAATTGAACATTAAAATCATGATGACAGGCTTCAAGGTTATCATTATTCTTTATAGTATACATATCATCACAATAATCATCATAGATAGCAACTTTGTTCTCATAATAATCAACTGAACCCTCTTCCAAAATAGTGGATTCATCACTAAATAAAGTCATGACCTCACCAAATCCACTTATATCATTATAATAAGATTCAACTTCCTCCAAAATAGAAGGATAATTATTATCTAAAGTTGACACTCTTACAAACCCACTTTCATCATTGTAATCATCATAAATAGGAGGCATGCAATCATCATAATAAATATTCTCATCAAAACTTGGGGGACTAAAAATATCATCTTCATCAAGCATAGCATGGCTTTGCATATCATTAACATCATGGATATTCAAAGAATTCATATATACTAGCAACATTGCAACCATGCTTATCATTCATGGATTTTATGCCAAACATTTTATAGAATTCTTCTTCTAACAATTGAGCACAATTTTCCGCTCCATCATTTTCAAGAAAGACATTATAAAGATGAATAATATGAGGCAACCTTAATTTCATTCTTTTGAAGTTTTTCTTTTATAAACCAAACTAGTGATAAAACAAGAAACTAAAAGATTCAATTGCAAGATCTAAAGATATACCTTCAAGCACTCACCTCCCCGGCAAGGGCGCTAGAAAAGAGCTTGATGTCTACTACACAACTTATTTTTGTAGACTCGTGTTGGGCCTCCAAGCGCAGAGTTTTGTAGGACAGTAGCAATTTTCCCTCAAGTGGATGACCTAACGTTTATCAATCTGTGGGAGGCATAGGATGAAGATGGTCTCTCCCAAACACCCCTGCAATCAAATACAAGAAATCTCTTGTGTCCCAACACACCCAATACATTGGCAAATTGTATAGGTACACTAGTTTGGCAAGGTAGTAGATACAAGTGTAGTATGGATAATAGATATAGGTTTTTTTAATCTGAAAAAATAGCAAGGTAGCAAGTGATAAAACGGAGGACAAACGATAATGCAATGCTTGAAAACAAGGCCTAGGGTTCATACTTTCACTAGTGCAATCTCTCAATAGTGCTAACATAATTGGATCATATAACAATCCCTCAACGTGCAACAGAATCACTCCAAAGTTCTTATCAAGTGGAGAACATAAGATGAAATTGTTGTAGGGTATGAAACCACCGCAAAGTTATCCTTTTCGATCAATCTATTGAGCTATTCCTATAAGTGTCACAAATAGCCCTAGAGTTCTTATTAAAATAACACCATATGATACACGTCAATCAACCCTAATGTCACCTAGATACTCCAATGTCACCACACGTATCCATGAGTTGATTATTTGATATGCATCAAACAACTTCATATTTATAGTATTCAATCCAACACAAAGAATTTCAAAGGGTGCCCCAAGATTTCTACCAGAGAAAGTAGGATGAAAACATGCATCAACCCCTATGCATAGATTACCCCAATGTCACCTCGGGAATCCGCGAGTTGAGTGCCAAAACATACATCAAGTGAATCAATATAATACCCCATTGTCACCACGGGTATTCATATACAAGACATATGCTACCTCTTGAGCATGCGTTGGTTTTCCCTTGAAGAGGAAAGGGTGATGCAGCAAAGTAGCGTAAGTATTTCCCTCAGTTTTTGAGAACCAAGGTATCAATCCAGTAGGAGACTACACGCAAATCACCTAGTACCTGCACAAACAATCAAGAACCTTTCAACGAACGCGATAAAGGGGTTCTCAATCCCTTCACGTCCACTTGCAAAAGTGAGATCTGATAAAGATAATAAGATAAATATTTTTGGTATTTTTGTTGTATAGATTGGAAAGTAAAGATTGCAAAATAAACGGCGACAGAAATTGGCAAGTTGACGGGAAACTAATATGATGTAAAATAGACCCGGGGGCCATAGGTTTCACTAGTGGCTTCTCTCATGATAGCATGTATTACGGTGGGTGAACAAATTACTGCCGAGCAATTGATAGAAAAGCGCATAGTTATGAGAATATCTAGGCATGATCATGAACATAGGCATCACGTCCGTGTCAAGTAGACCAAAACGATTCTGCATCTACTACTATTACTCCACACATCGACCGCTATCCAACATGCATCTAGAGTATTAAGTTCATAAGAACAGAGTAACACATTAGGCAAGATGACATGATGTAGAGGGATAAACTCAAGCAATATGATGTAAACCCCATCTTTTTATCCTCGATGGCAACAATACAGTACGTGCCTTGCTGCCCCTGCTGTCACTGGGAAAGGACACCGCAAGATTGAACCCAAAGCTAAGCACTTTTCCCATTGCAAGAAAGATCAATCTAGTAGGCCAAACTAAACCGATAATTCGAAGAGACTTGCAAAGATATCAAATCATGCATATAAGAATTCAGAGAAGAACCAAATATTGTTCATAGATAATCTTGATCATAAACCCAGAATTCATCGGATCTCGGCAAACACACCGCAAAAAGTATTACATCGAATAGATCTCCAAGAACATCGAGGAGAACTTTGTATTGAGAACCAAAAAGAGAGAAGAAGCCATCTAGCTAATAACTATGGACCCGAAGGTCTGTGGTAAACTACTCACATATCATCAGAGAGGCTATGGTGTTGATGTAGAAGCCCTCCGTGATCGAATCCCCCTCCGGCAGATCGCCGAAAATGGCCCCAAGATGGGATCTCACGGTTACAGAAGGTTGCGGCGGTGGAAAAGTGGTTTCGTGGCTCTCCTGGATGTTTTTAGGGTATAAGAGTATATATAGGCGAAAGGATTAGGTCGGTGGAGCTACAAGGGGCCCACGAGGGGGGGGCGCCTACCCCTGGACGCGCCCTCCTGCCTCGTGGCCGCCTCGTTGCATCTCTGACTTCCACTCCAAGTCTCCTGAATTGCGTTTGTTCCAAGAAAGATCCTCGCGAAGGTTTCGTTCCATTTGGATTCCGTTTGATATTCCTTTTCTGCGAAACACTGAAATAGGCAAAAAAACAGCAACTGGCACTGGGCCTCCGGTTAATAGGTTAGTCCCAAAAATAATATAAAAGAGCATATTAAAGCCCATTAAACATCCAAAACAGATAATATAATAGCATGGAACGATAAAAAATTATAGAAACGTTGGAGACGTATCAGCATCCCCAAGCTTAATTCCTGCTCGTCCTCGAGTAGGTAAATGATAAAAACAGAATTTTTGATGTGGAATGCTACCTAACATAATTTTCAATGTAATTTTCTTTATTGTGGCATGAATGTTCAGATCCGAAAGATTCAAGACAAAAGTTTAATATTGACATAAAAATAATAATACTTCAAGCATACTAACCAAGCAATTATGTCTTCTCAAAATAACATAGCCAAAGAAAGCTCATCCCTACAAAATCATATAGTTTGTCCATGCTTCATTTTCGTCACACAAAATGCTCTCATCATGCACAACCCCGATGACAAGCCAAGCAATTGTTTCATACTTTAGTATTCCCAAACTTTTTCAACTTTCACGCAATATATGAGCGCGAGCCATGGACATAGCACTATGGGTGGAATAGAATATGATGATGGAGGTTGTGTGGAGAAGACAAAAAAGGAGAAAGTCTCACATCGACGCGGCTAATCAACGGGCTATGGAGATGCCCATCAATTGATGTCAATGCGAGGAGTAGGGATTGGCATGCAACGGATGCACTAGAGCTATAAGTGTATGGAAGCTCAACAAAAGAAACTAAGTGGGTGTGCATCCAACTCGCTTGCTCACAAAGACCTAGGGCATTTTGAGGAAGCCCATCATTGGAATATACAAGCCAAGTTCTATAATGAAAAATTCCCACTAGTATATGAAAGTGACAAAATAAGAGACTCTCTATCATGAAGATCATGGTGCTAATTTGAAGCACAAGTGTGGAAAAAGGATAGTAACATTGTCCCTTCTCTCTTTTTCTCTCATCATTTTTTTGTGGGCTTCTTTGGCCTCTTTTTTTTATTTGGGCTTCTTTGGCCTCTTTTATTTTTTTCCGTCCGGAGTCTCATCCCGACTTATGGGGGAATCATAGTCCCCATCATCCTTTCCTCACATGGGACAATGCTCTAATAATGAAGATCATCACACTTTTATTTACTTACAACTCAAGAATTACAACTCGATACTTAGAACAAAATATGACTCTATGTGAATGCCTCCGGCGGTGTACCGGGATATGCAATGAATCAAGAGTGACATGTATGAAAAATGAATGGTGGCCTTGCCACAAATACGATGTCAACTACATGATCATGCAAGGCAATATGACAATGATGGAGCGTGTCATAATAAACGGAACGGTGGAAAGTTGCATAGCAATATATCTCGGAATGGCTATGGAAATGCCATAATAGTTAGGTATGGTGGCTATTTTGAGGAAGATATAAGGATGCTTATGTGTGATAGAGCGTATCATATCACGGGGTTTGGATGCACCGGCGAAGTTTGCACCAACTCTCAAAGTGAGAAAGGGCAATGCACGGTACCGAAGAGGCTAGTAATGATGGAAGGGTGAGAGTGTGTATAATCCATGGACTCAACATTAGTCATAAAGAACTCACATACTTATTGCAAAAATATACAAGTCATCAAACCCAAAGCACTACGCGCATGCTCCTAGGGGGATAGATTGGTAGGAAAAGACCACCGCTCGTCCCCGACCGCCACTCATAAGGAAAGCAATCGAAGAACACCTCATGCTTCAAATTTGTCACACAACGGTTACCATACGTGCATGCTACGGGACTTGCAACCCCCAACACAAGTATTTCTCAGTTCCACAATTACTCAACTAGCATGACTCTAATATTACCACCTTTATATCTCAAAACAATTATCAAGTATCAAACTTCTCATAGTATTTAATGCACTATATATGAAAGTTTTTATTATACCCATCTTGGATGCCTATCATATTAGGACTAATTTTATAGCCAAAGCAAATTACCATGCTGTTCTAAAAGACTCTCAAAATAATATAAGTGAAGCATGAGAGATCAATAATTTCTATAAAATAAAACCACCACCGTGCTCTAAAAAGATATAAGTGAAGCACTAGAGCAAAATTATCTTGGTCAAAAGATATAAGGGAAGCACATAGAGTATTCTAATAAATTCTGATTCATGTGTGTCTCTCCAAAAGGTGTGCACAGCAAGGATGATTGTAGTAAACTAAAAAGGAAAGACTCAAATCATACAAGATGCTCCAAGCAAAACACATATCATGTGGTGAATAAAAATATAGCCTCAAGTAAAGTTACCGATAGACGAAGACGAAAGAGGGGATGCCTTCCGGGGCATCCCCAAGCTTAGGATTTTGGTTATCCTTGAATTTTACCTTGGGGTGCCTTGGGAATCCCAAATCTTAGGCTCTTGCCACTCCTTATTCCAAAATCCATCAAATCTTTACCCCAAAACTTGAAAACTTCACAACAGAAAACTTAAACAGAAAATCTCATGAGCTCCGTTAGTACAAGAAAACAAACCACCACTTTAAGGTACTATAATGAACTTATTATTTATTTATATTGATGTTAAACCTACTTTATTCCAACTTCTCTATGGTTCATACCCCCCGATACTAGCCATAGATTCATCAAAATAAGCAAACAACACACGAAAAACAGAATCTGTCAAAAACAGAACAGTCTGTAGTAATCTGTATCAAACGAATAATTCTGGAACTCAAAAAATTCTGAAATAAATTGGTGGACGTGAGTAATTTATCTGTTAATAATCTGCAAAAAGAATCAACCTAAAATAACTCTCCAGTAAAAAATAGCAGCTAATCTCGGGAGCGCTAAAGTTTCTGTTTTTTACAGCAAGATCGCAAAGACTTCACCCAAGTCTTCCCTAAGGTTCTACTTGGCACAAACACTAATTAAAACATAAAACCACATCTAAAAATAGGCTAGATTAATTATTTATTACTAAACAGGCACAAAAAACAAGGAACAAAAATAAAATTGGGTTGCCTCCCAACAAGCGCTATCGTTTAACGCCCCTAGCTAGGCATAAAGGAAGAATAGATCTAGGTATTATCATCTTTGGTATGCAATCCATATGTGGCTCTCATAATAGATTCATAAGGTAATTTAATTTTCATTCTAGGAAAGTGTTCCATGCCTTTCCTTAACGGAAATTGGAATCTAATATTTCCTTCTTTCGTGTCAATAATTGCACCAATCATTCTAAGGAAAGGTCTACCAAAAATAATAGGACATGTAGGATTGCAATCTATATCAAGAACAATGAAATCTACGGGCACATAATTCCTATTTGAAAAAATAAGAACATCATTAATCCTTCCCATAGGTTTCTTAATGGTGGAATCCGCAAGCTGTAAATTTAAGGAGCAATCATCAAATTCACGGAAACCTAACACATCACACAAAGTTTCTGGAATCTTGGAAACACTAGCACCCAAATCACATAAAGCATAGCATTCATGATATTTAATCTTAATTTTAATAGTAGGTTCCCACTCATCATAAAGTTTTCTAGGAATAAAAACTTCTAGCTCAAGCTTTTCTTCATGGGATTGCATTAAAGCATCAACAATATGTTTAGTAAAAGCTTTATTTTGATCATAAGCATGAGGTGAATTTAACACGGATTGCAACAAGGAAATACAATCTATCAAAGAGCAATTATCATAATTAAATTCCTTGAAATCCAAAATCGTGGGTTCATTGCTATCTAAAGTTCTGACCTCTTCAATCCCACTTTTATTAATTTTAGCATCAAGATCTAAAAACTCCGAATCATTGGGACGCCTTTTAACTAAAGTTGACTCATCTCCAGTCCCATCTTTATCAAGATTCATATTGAAAACAAATATTTAATAGGAGATACATCAATCACTTTTAGATCGTCATCATTATTATCATGAAGACTAGAAGAACACGCTTTAACAAAGCAATCTTTTTTAGCATGCATCCTAGCGGTTCTTTCTTTGCACTCATCAATGGAAATTCTCATGGATTTGAGAGACTCATTGACATCATGCTTAGGTGGAATAGATCTAAGTTTCAAAGAATCAACATCAAGAGAAATTCTATCCACGTTCCTAGCCAACTCATCAATCTTAGGCAATTTTTCTTCAAGCAAAGCGTTGAAATTCTTTTGCGAATTCATAAATTCTTTAACACTAGTCTCAAAATCAGAGGGCATCTTATTAAAATTTCCATAAGAGTTCTTGCAGGAATTACCATAATTATTAGAGGAATTACTAGGGAATGGCTTAGAATTAAAGTTTCCTCTATACGCATTATTACCAAAGTTGTTCCTACCAACAAAATTCACATCCATAGATTCATTATTATTCTCAATCAAAGTGGACAAAGGCATATCATCAGGATCAGAAGAAACACTCTTATTAGCAAACAATTTCATAAGTTCATCCATGTTTCCACTCAAAACATTAATCTTTTCTATCACATGAACCTTTTTACTAGTGGATCTTTCGGTATGCCATTGAGAATAATTAACCATAATATTATCTAGGAGTTTAGTAGCTTCTCCTAAAGTGATTTCCATAAAAGTGCCTCCCGCGGCCGAATCTAAAAGATTTCTAGAAGCAAAATTCAATCCGGCATAATTTTTTTGTATAATCATCCATAGACTCAAACCATGTGTAGGGCAATTACGTATCATTAACTTCATCCTCTCCCAAGCTTGTGCAACATGCTCATGATCAAGTTGCTTAAAATTCATAATATCGTTTCAAAGAGAGATGATCTTAGCGGGAGGAAAATACTTAGACATAAAAGCATCTTTGCACTTATTCCATGAATCAATACTATTTTTAGGCAAAGAAGAGAACCAAGTTTTAGCACGATCTCCAAGCGAAAACAAAAATAGCTTCAATTTAACAATATCATTATACACATCTTTCTTATTTTGCATATCGCACAAATCAACAAAGTTGTTTAGATGGGTAGCGGCATCTTCACTAGGAAGGCCAGAAAATTGATCTTTCATGACAAGATTCAACAAAGCAGCATTATTTCACAAGATTCAGCATCGGTAATAGGAGCAATCGGAGTGCTAATAAAATCATTGTTGTTGGTATTGGAAAAGTCATATAATTTAGTATTATCTTGAGTCATCGTGACAAACAATCAATCCAACACACAAGCACACAAGAAGAAAGCGAAAAGAGATGAACGAAAGAAGAGGCGAATAAAACGGCAAAGGTGAAGTGGGGGAGAGGAAAACGAGAGGCAAATGGCAAATAATGTAATGCGAGGGATAAGAGTTTGTGATGGGTACTTGGTATGTCTTGACTCGAGCGTAGATCTCCCCGGCAACGGCGCCAGAAATCCTTCTTGCTACCTCTTGAGCATGCGTTGGTTTTCCCTTGAAGAGGAAAGGGTGATGCAGCAAAGTAGCGTAAGTATTTCCCTCAGTTTTTTAGAACCAAGGTATCAATACAGTAGGATAGTACACGCAAATCGCCTAGTACCTGCACAAACAATCAAGAACCTTGCAACCAACGCGATAAAGGGGTTGTCAATCCCTTCACGGCCACTTGCAAAAGTGAGATCTGATAAAGATAATAAGATAAATGTTTTTGGTATTTTTGTTGTATAGATTGGAAAGTAAAGATTGCAAAATAAACGGCGACAGAAATTGGCAAGTTGACGGGAAACTAATATGATGTAAAATAGACCCCGGGGCCATAGGTTTCACTAGTGGCTTCTCTCATGATAGCATGTATTACGGTGGGTGAACAAATTACTGCCGAGCAATTGATAGAAAAGCACATAGTTATGAGAATATCTAGGCATGATCATGAACATAGGCATCACGTCCGTGTCAAGTAGACCGAAACGATTCTGCATCTACTACTATTACTCCACACATCGACTGCTATCCAGCATGCATCTAGAGTATTAAGTTCATAAGAACAGAGTAACGCATTAGGCAAGATGACATGATGTAGAGGGATAAACTCAAGCAATATGATATAAACCCCATCTTTTTATCCTTGATGGCAACAATACAATACGTGCCTTGCCGCCCCTACTGTCACTGGGAAAGGACACCGCAAGATTGAACCCAAAGCTAAGCACTTCTCCCATTGCAAGAAAAATCAATCTAGTAGGCCAAACTAAACCGATAATTCGAAGAGACTTGAAAAGATATCAAATCATGCATATAAGAATTCAGAGAAGAACCAAATATTGTTCATAGATAATCTTGATCATAAACCCAGAATTCATCGGATCTCGGCAAACACACCGCAAAAAGTATTACATCGAATAGATCTCCAAGAACATCGAGGAGAACTTTGTATTGAGAACCAAAAAGAGAGAAGAAGCCATCTAGATAATAACTATGGACCTGAAGGTCTATGGTAAACTACTCACACATCATCGTAGAGTCTATGGTGTTGATGTAGAAGCCCTCCATGATCGAATCCCCCTCCGGCAGATCGCCGAAAATGGCCCCAAGATGGGATCTCACGGTTACAGAAGGTTGCGGCGGTGGAAAAGTGGTTTCGTGGCTCTCCTGGATGTTTTTAGGGTATAAGAGTATATATAGGCGAAAGGATTAGGTCGGTGGAGCTACAAGGGGCCCACGAGGGTGGGGGCACGCCTACCCCCTGGGCGCGCCCTCCTACCTCGTGGCCGCCTCGTTGCGTCTCTGACTTCCACTCCAAGTCTCCTGGATTGTGTTTGTTCCAAGAAAGATCCTCGCGAAGGTTTCGTTCCATTTGGATTCTGTTTGATATCCTTTTCTGCGAAACACTGAAATAGGCAAAGAACAACAACTGGCACTGGGCCTCCGGTTAATAGGTTAGTCCCAAAAATAATATAAAAGAGCATATTAGAGCCCATTAAACATCCAAAACAGATAATATAATAGCATGGAACGACAAAAAATTATAGATACGTTGGAGACGTATCAACATACATCAAGTGTTCTCAAATCCATAAAAGTATTCAATCTGATCATAGTGAAACCTCAAAGGTAAAAACTCAATTCATCACAACAAGATAGAGAGGGGGAACACCATATGATCCAACTATATTAACAAAGCTCGCGGTACATCAAGATCGTGCCAAATTAAGAACACGAGATAGATAGATAAAACACATAGCTACTTGTACATACCCTCAGCCCCGAGGTGGAACCACTCCCTCCTCGCCACCGAGATTATGAAGATGGCCTTCGGTGATGATTTCCCCCTTCGGCAGGGTGCCGAAACAAGGATCCAATTGGGATCTCTTTGGCACAGTGGCTTGCGGCGGTGTAGTCGAAGTTCTAGGTTACTTCTGGAGGTTTCT
The DNA here is from genome assembly GCF_018294505.1 of Triticum aestivum. Lineage (NCBI taxonomy): Eukaryota > Viridiplantae > Streptophyta > Magnoliopsida > Poales > Poaceae > Triticum > Triticum aestivum. Next base: position 68,614,686 of record NC_057805.1, read on the forward strand.
GAATATATAGGAATTTTTGGCATCGGTCTCACGCAAAGAGGTGCCACAGGGGGGGCACGAGGCACCAGGGCGCGCCCAGGGGGTGTGGGCATGCCCAGGCGGCTTGTGGTACCCCTGTGGCTCTTTTAGTGTCTCTTTCCTTCCAAAAAAATCATCAAAAAGTTTCATTGCATTTGGAGAACTTTTATTTATCCACAAAAGACAACACCACGGTAGTTCTGCTGAAAACAACGTGTGTCCCGATTAGTTCAATTCAAATAATACCAAAACGTATAATTTTTTTAACATGGTATGAATACTTCATAAATTATAGATACGTTGGAGACGTATAAGCATCCCCAAGCTTATAATCCATAGATTCATAAAAACAAGTAAACTATACAACAAAAACAGATTTTGTCAAAAACAAAACAATATGTAATGATTTGAAAAATGCAGTACTTTTGTAAATACAAAAATTCCGAAAATTTAGGACAATATGGGAAATTGGTACGTCAAGTAAGTGTAAAAATGTCAGAATTTTATGACGTTCAAGTGAATTTTAAAAATTCCAGTAGTAGGCATAAAAGTTTTTGTTTTTTCACGAAATCAACTCAACTATCAACCAAATAACCCCAAAGGCTTTACTTGGCACAAACACTAACTAAAACATAAAAACTCAATCATCTCAGTAGCATACTTGTGTGAAAACTAAAAAATAGAAAATAAAACAAGAAAAATAAGATAACTATTGGATTGCCTCCCAAAAAGCGATATTGTTTTACGCCCCTAGCTAGGTGTAATGCGTAGTTTGAATTGTTGTCATCCTTAGTTTTCATTCCATAGGCTCCCTCATAATTGATTCATAGGGTGGCTTAATTCTCTTTCTATGAAAGTGTTCCACTCCTTTTTTAATGGAAACTGGAACCTATTGTTTCCTTTTTTCGTATCAATAATAGCATCTATGGTACGTAGGAAAGGCCTACCAAGTATTATAGGGCAAGACAGATTACAATCAATATCAAGAACAATGGAATCAACGGGCACATAATTTCTATTAGCAAGAATGAGCTCATCATTTACTCTACCCACAGGTTTCTTAATAGTTGAATCCGCAAAGTGTAAAATAAGGGACCAGTCATCCATATAGATAAGGCCTAGCACATCATATAAAGATTTTGGTATAGTGGAAACGCTAACACCCAAATCACATAAAGCATTACATTGATAATCTTTAATCTTTACTTTAATAGTAGGTTCCCATTCATCATATAATTTACTAGGTATTGAAACTTCCAACTCTATTTTTTCTTCAAAAGCTTACATCATAACTTCTACGGTATGTTTGGTAAAAAATTTATTTTGTTCATAATCATTGGGTGAATTTATCATGTATTGCAACAAGGAAATACATTCAATAAAAGAACAACTATCATAATAAAAGTCCTTATAATCCAAAGTAGTGGGCACATCACTATTTAAAATCTTGACCTCGTCAAACCCACTTTTATCATTTTTATCATTAAGATCAACACACTCAAAACAATCGGGATGCCTTCTAGCTAAAGTTGACTCATCTCCATTCCCTTTTTCATCAAGTTTTATGTTATTAAACAAAGATTCAATAGGTGAGACACCAATCAGTTTAATATCTTCATCATGATTACGATAAAAACCGGGCAAAATAGTTTTTTTTAAGAATTCTAGCTTAGGTTTGAACCTAGCTGTTATTTCTTTACTTTCATTAATTGAATTTTGATAGATTTAACGGACTCGTTAATATCATGCTTAGGTGGCAAAATTTTATATTTTAGAGTTTCCACATCATGAGCAATTCTATCCATGTTCCTAGCCATATCATCAACTTTATTCAATTTTTCTTGTACCATGGCATTAAAAATCTTTTGAGAACTAACGAATTATTTAATATTGTTCTCAAGATCAGTGGGTATCCTATTATTGTTATTACAATTATAATAATTACGATAGGAATTACCCTAATTATTAGAGGATTTCCGGGAAATGGTCTAGGATTAAAATTTCCTCCATAAGCATTGTTGTTGAAATTATTTCTAGAGACAAAATTCACATCAAGAACATCATTATTTTGCTTAATCTGTGTAGACAATGGCACATCATTAGGATTGCTACTTCTTGTGCTTGCGTTGGTTTTTTCTTTGAAGAGGAAAGGGTGATGCAGCAAAGTAGAGATAAGTATTTCCCTCAGTTAAGAACCAAGGTATCAATCCAGTAGGAGAAGAATGCGCAAATCACCAATACCTGCACAAACAATCAAACACTTGCACCCAGCGCGATAAAGGGGTTGTCAATCCCTTCACGGCAACTTGCAAAAGTGAGATCTGATAGAGATAGATAAATAAAACTAAAAAAAGATAAAATAGTTTTGGGTTTTTCGTTTATAGATCTGAAAGTAAAAGATTGCAAAATAGTAGATCGGAAACTAATATGATGGAAAATAGACCCACGGGCCATAGGTTTCACTAGACGCTTCTCTCCTGAAGGCAAATAATACAGTGGGTGAACAAATTACTGTCGAGCAATTGATAGAAAAGCGGAAAGTTATGACGATATCCAAGGCAATGATTATGAAATATAGGCATCACGTCTGTGTCAAGTAGACCGACTCCTGCCTGCGTCTACTACTATTACTCCACACATCGACCGCTATCCAGCATGCATCTAGAGTATTAAGTTCATAAACAATGGAGTAAAGCCTTAAGTAATATGACATGATGAGAGGAATAAGCTCAAGCAATATGATGTAAACCCCATCTTTTTATCCTCGATGGCAACAATTCAATACGTGTCTCGCTACCCCTACTTTGTCACTGGGTAAAATCATGCAAGATTGAACCCAAAGCTAAGCACCTATCGCATTGCAAGAAAAACAAATCTAGTTGGCCAAACCAAAACCGATAATTCGAAGAGAAATACAAAGATATCAAATCATGCATATAAGAATTCAGAGAAGATTCAAATAATATTCATAGATAAGCTGATCATAAATCCACAATTCATCGAATCTCGACAAACACACCACAAAAGAAGATTACATCCGATAGATCTCCAAGAACATCAAGGAGAACATGGTATTGAGAATCAAAGAGAGAGAATAAGCCATCTAGCTACTAGCTATGCACTCGTAGGTCTGGGGTAAACTACTCATGCTTCATCGGAAGGGCAATAGGGTTGATGTAGATGTCCTCCGTGATCTAATCCCCCTCCGGCAGGATGTCGGGAAAGGCCCCAAGATGGGATCTCACGGGAACAGAAGGTTGCGGCGATGGAAAAGTGTTTTCGTGGATGCTTCTGGTGGTTTGGGAATATATGTGAACATATATGAGGAAGAACTAGGTTAGGGGGTCACATGGGGCCCACAAGGTAGGGGCGCGCCTACCCCCTGGGCGCGTGATACGTCTCCAACGTATCTATAATTTTTTATTGTTCCATGATGTTATATTATCATTCTTGGATGTTTAATAATCATTTTATAGTCATTTTATATCATTTTTTGGTACTAACCTATTGACATAGTGCCAAGTGCCAGTTGTTGTTTTCTGCATGTTTTTTACATCGCAGGAAATCGATACCAAACAGAGTCCAAACGTAGCGAAACTTTTTGTGGGTTTTTTTTGGACCAAAAGACATCCAGTGGGCTGGAGAAGTGCCTTGGGGATGCTCCGAGGGGAGCACAACCCACCAGGGTGCGCCTGGAGGCCCAGGCGCGCCCTGGTGGGTTGTGCCCACCTCGGGTGCCTCCCGAACCGACTCTTTTCTCTATAAATACCCCAATATTCCAGAAATCCTAGGGGAGTCGACGAAAATCAATTCCAGCCGCCGCAGAGTCCAGAACCACCAGATCCAATCTAGAAACCATCACAACGGGGTTCATCATGCCCATTGGTGTCTCTCCGATGATGCGTGAGTAGTTCTTTGTAGACCTTCAGGTCTGTAGTTAGTAGCTAGATGGCTTTCTCTCTTTTGTTTGATTCTCAATACAATGGTCTCTTGGAGATCCATATGATGTAACTCTTTTTGTGGTGTGTTTGTTGGGATCGGATGAACTTTGAGTTTATGATCAGATCTATTTTTTTATCCATGAAAGTTATTTGAGTCTTCTTTGATCTCTTATATGCATGATTGCTTGTAGCCTCGTATTTCTTCTCCGATATTTGGGTTTTGATTGGCCAACTTGATCTATTTATCTGGCAATGGGAAGAGGTGCTTTGTGATGGGTTCGATCTTACGGTGCTTGATCCCAGTGACATAAGGGGAACCGACACGTATGTATCGTTGCCATTAAGGATAACAAGATGGGGTCTATTTCTACATAAATTGATCTTGTCTACATCATGTCATCATTCTTATTGCATTACTCCGTTTCTCCATGAACTTAATACATTAGATGCATGCTGGATAACGGTCGATGTGTGGAGTAATAGTAGTACATGCAGGCAGGAGTTGGTCTACTAATCTTGGACGTGATGCCCATATAATGATCATTTCCTTGATATCGTCATGATTATTTGAAGTTCTATCAATTGCCCAACAATAATTTGTTTACCCACCGTTTGCTATTTTTCTCGACAGAAGCCACTAGTGAAATCTACGACCCCCGGGTCTCTTCTTTAATATATTTGACTTTGCGATCTATTTTCCTTTGCTTTTATTTTCAGATCTATTAAACCAAAAATACAAAAATACCTTGCTGCACTTTATTTTATTTGGCGTTCGATCTATCAATTATTACAACTCTCTCACGTCCGTTTGCCAATTTCTGGCGCCGTTACCTGAAAGGGATTGACAACCCCTTTAACACGTCGGGTTGCGAGTAATTGTTATTTGTGTGCAGGTGTTGTTTATGTAGTGTTGCTTGGTTCTCCTACTGGTTCGATATCCTTGGTATTATCATTGAGGGAAATACCTACCGTCGCTGTGCTGCATCATCCTTCCTCTTTGGGGAAATACCGACGTAGTCTAGCAGACATCAACACGCCCTCCACCCTTGCCGCCGCCTCGTGGCTCTTCTGGCTTGAACTCCAAGTCTCCTGGGTGTATTCTGGTCCAAGAAAAATCACCGTGAAATTTTATTCCGTTTGGACTCCGTTTGGTATTCCTTTTCTGCGAAGCTTGAAAACAAGACAAAAATAGAAAATGGCACTGGGCTCTAGGTTAATAGGTTAGTCCCAAAAATAATATAAAATAGCATATAAAATATCCAAAACAGATAATATAACAACATGGAACAATAAAAAATAATAGATGCGTTGGAGACGTATCAAGCATCCCCAAGCTTAATTCATGCTCGTCCTCGAGTAGGTAAATGATAAAAACAAATTTTTTGATGTGGAATGCTACCTAACATATTTATCCATGTAATTTTCTTTATTGTGGCATGAATGTTCAGATCCATAAGATTCAAAACAAAATTTCAATATTGACATAAAAACAACAATACTTCAAGCATACTAATAAAGCAATAATGTCTTCTCAAAATAACATGGCCAAAGAAAGTTATCCCTACAAAATCATATAGTCTGGCTATGCTCCATCTTCATCACACAAAATATTCAAATCATGCACAACCTCGATGAAAAGCCAAGCAATTGTTTGATACTTTTGATGTTCTCAAACCTTTTCAACTTTCACGCAATACATGAGCGTGGGCCATGGACATAGCACTATAGGTGGAATAGAATACGGTGGTTGTGGAGAAAAAAAGAGAAGGAGATAGTCTCAATCAAATAGGCGTATCAACGGGCTATGGAGATGCCCATCAATAGATATCAGTGTGAGTGAGTAGGGATTGCCATGCAAGGGATGCACTAGAGCTATAAGTGTATGAAAGCTCAAAAATAAACTAAGTGGGTGTGCATCCAATGCTTGCTCATGAAGACCTAGGGCAATTTGAGGAAGCCCATCGTTGGAATATACAATCCAAGTTGTATAATGAAAAATTCCCACTAGTATATGAAAGTGACAACATAAGAGACTCTCTATCATGAAGATCATGGTGCTACTTTGAAGCACAAGTGTGGAAAAAAGATAGTAACATTGCCCCTTCTCTCTTTTCTCTCATTTTTTTGTTTGGCTTCTTTGGCCTATTTTTGTTGGCTTCTTTGGCCTCTTTTATATTTTTCTCACATGGGACAATGTTCTAATAATGAAGATCATCACACTTTTATTTACTTACAACTCAAGAATTACAACTCGATAATTAGAACAAAATATGACTCTATATGAATGCCTCCGGCGGTGTACCGGGATGTGCAATGACTCAAGAGTGACATGTATAAAAATTATGAACGGTGGCTTTGCCACAAATACTATGTCAACTACATGATCATGCAAAGCAATATGACAATGATGAAGCGTGTCATAATAAACGGAACGGTGGAAGTTGCATGGCAATATATCTCAGAATGGCTATGGAAATGCCATAATAGGTAGGTATGGTGGCTATTTTGAGGAAGGTATATGTTGGGTGTATGGTACCGGCGAAAGTTGCGTGGTACTTGAGAGGCTAGCAATGGTGGAAGGGTGAGAGTGCGTATAATCCATGGACTCAACATTAGTCAAAAAGAACTCACATACTTATTGCAAAAATCTATTAGTCATCGAAACAAAGTACTACGCGCATGCTCCTAGGGGGATAGATTGGTAGGAAAAGACCATCGCTCGCCCCCGACCGCCACTCATAAGGAAGACAATCAATAAATAAATCATGCTGCAACATCGTTACATAATGATTCACCATACGTGCATGCTACGGGAATCAGAAACTTCAAGACAAATATTTCTACAATCCTCAATTACTCACTAGCATGACTCTAATATTATCATCCTCATATCTCAAAACAATCATAAGGAATCAAACTTCTCATAGTATTCAATGCACTTTATATGAAAGTTTTTTTATATTCCTCTTGGATGCCCATCATATTAGGACTAAATTCATAACCAAAGCAAATTACCATGCTGTTTAGATACTCCCAAAATAATATAAGTGAAGCATGAGAGTTCAAAAATTCCTATAAAATAAAACCACCGTCGTGCTCTAAAAATATATTAGTGAAGCACTAGAGCAAAAGTGCCTAGCTCAAAAGATCTAACTGAAGCACATAGAGTATTCTAATAAATCACGATTCATGTGTGTCCCTCTCAAAAGTTGTGTACACAGCAAGGATGATTGTCGGGGTTCAAGAACGACACCTATGGGATCACAGGGAATCCCTACTACGGTTGCCGGGGCGCGGGGCTATAAAAAGAGTGGGTTTAGAAGATCAATGCAGGGGAATTTTATCCAGGTTTGGGCCGCAAGTGATGCGTAATACCCTATTCCTGCTTTGGTGTATATTTGGTGTTCTTGAGATCTTGAACTAGCTGCGGTGCATGCCTAGCCCAAAAAGTCCAAATCCTTCCTTAGTATGCCCCGGGCCTCCTTTTATATGTCAAAGGGGCTGCCACAGCGGCACACATGAGGTGGAAAGTGTCTACAGTGTACAAGTTTATCTCTGACATCGTGGGACAAAACGCATTAAATGCGCTACCGACATGTCCTCTTGCTTTATCGGGGACGGCAAGGAAGCTTGTCTCGTCCGTCGCCGCCTCGCCTTGCTTCGATGCGCGTCCAAGCTGACGAGGCATGCAGCGCCATGCTGGCTGGCTGCTGCGCTGGTACGGTGGCAGGATCTTCACGAAGATCCGCGTGCCACCACGCAGGTGCTTGCTTGGTTGGCCTAGGAGTTGCATGCCGCCACGTAGGTACATGCCTAGTTGGCAGGCTGGCTGCTGCGTCGGGACGGTCATGTGGTAGTGAAACCTTGGTAAGTGTGGGCCTGGTTGTGGCCCCGCAGATGTCCCCGGCAAGGGTCTTGCCGGGGTCTTGTGAGCGTCCCCGGCAAGGGTCTTGCTGGGGGCCTTCGTCTTCTGGTTCTTATCTGATCTTGCAGGCCTTCAGTCTTCACAAAGATCTGCATACCACCATGCAGGTGCCTCCCGAGCCTTGGTTCCAATGTTTGTCGATGGTGTCGGAACTCTCAGGCTCAAGGGTGGCAGTCCTGCTGGTGTTGGATAAGTTGCCCCGGCAAGGCCCTTGCCGGGGCAGCGTAGGTCGTCCCCGGCAAGGCTCTTGCCGGGGGAAACCCACCTTGCCCCTTCGCTCTTCGCGCCTCTGGTCCCAGCGCAGCTCTGATAACCTTGTTCCTTCCTTCCTCTGGCCCGCCAAGCATGGATGCAGGTGTGCTACAACTGCCTGTGCACAAGTAAAGGGGTATAGAAGGCCCCTACTTTTGTACAACGACAGGAGCCCCCGGCCCTGGGCCACACATAAGCGTAGAGTGTTGTTGGGCCAGGCCCAGAACGGTGAGCGGGCACCCCTGGCGGAGTTTTACTGTGGTAACCCCTTCGTCAGTTGTGCTTCCCCACGACCCGTGTTGAATGCGTGATGTGGGGGTCATGCATGGGGTGGTTGCTCCACGCTCGCGTCACGTCATGGTAAATGGTAAAGAGGCGGCCCATGCCTTCCCCACAAAAAGGAAAAACCACAGGCACGCTGCTCATTTACCCTCCATGCCTTTTCCAATCTCGGAACCACCGTTCCCCTCTTCTTCTTCCTCAAGCGCGAGTCGAAGCTCTTGCCTCTGTTTGCCGCCGCTGCACCCCCATTGCCCTCGACTCTTCGCCCCCCTAGTTGCCATGGCGCCCAAGACAGGCAAGGGCAAGGGAGTGGCCAAAGAAGACGGAGGGAAGGAGGCGCCGAAGAGTGAGTTGGCGGCTCTTCGGACGCAGTGCGCTCTCTTCCCCTTGATGGTCGATGCGGTCAGCCTCAGGGACTACTTCAGGCCTCTGTGGGGAAGGGAGACGTCGGGGCACCCTGCCACGTGCATCATCCCCGCCGATTTCGCCGAGGCCGGCCCAAATCAGTACCCCTTCTTCGTCGATTACTTCTCCTGCGGGCTCTGCCCCCCCTTCTCTGATTTCTTCAACGATGTCATGCACACCTACGGCTTCCACCTTCTGGATTTCACGCCGAACGCTGTGGCGTGCATGGCTTTCTTTGCCCACCTCTATGAGGGCTTCGCCGGAGTGCATCCCATCATGACGCTCTTTCGGCACTACTTCACCCCTCGCATGCAGCCAGGGGCGCCATCTCTGGCTGCATCACCTAGATCCCGAGGAACCAGAACAGGGGCACATACCCGGAGGGTGCCCAGAAGGAGAGGTGGGAAGAGTGGCGGGGCTGGTGATGCTAGATTGAGGAGGCAGACCCGCAAGAGTTCTGTCGGGTCCGTCGGAGGCCGCCGGTCTGCGGCAAGGACTGGAGCGACGTCGACGCCAACGACAAGAAGCTCATGGTCGCCACCACTAGGATCCACCGCCTCACCTCGGCTGGGCTCACCCTTGAGATGATTGGGGCAGACTTCATCCGCCGCCGAATCGCCCCGCTGCACAATAAGGGGAGGCCGGCCTGGGACTTCAGGAACGCGGCTAACATCATGAGGCTCCGCCCCGGGCTTGAAGCACAATTTCACGGTGCTGGGGCATGCCCATTTTTGCGAGAGGCTTTTTCAGCTCAAGGTGAATGAAGACGGCGGGGTCGAGAGGACCGGGAAGGCCGAGAAGGCCGGCAAGGCCGTCAAGGCCGGCAAGGCCGTCAAGGCCGGCGGGTCTCTGTTTGGGTTGCCAGCGGGGGTGGTCCCGTTGAGCAACAACTCTCGCCAAACTGACATCATCGCCATGATGCCACACTTGAACGCGCACGGCCTGGATCCGAGCTGGGCCAAGCCAGAAGCGGAACGGGTGCAGGAGTTCTTCGACAACCTGTCAGAGAGATATGTTCATGACAAGCCGCTGGTCATCCGCAACACCACCAAGGCGGAGCTGGCATACAATGCCGCCAGGGCGGAGGAGGCGGCACTCGCCAGGGAGGCCGGCAGCGTCGGCACCGTGGAGGACGAGGCTGACACAGCTGCAGAAGAGAAAGAGCTCACCGAATGGGCGGGGTCTGCCGGGGAGGCCAGCAGCGCCGGTGCCGGGGCTCCCCTTGTCGAGGACGTGGTCGAGGAGTCGACCGAAGAGGAGATCGAGGCGGAGGACTCCTCGCCCCTGGCAAGGAGGCACATCCTGCGGCGGGCTAGCTCCGGCGAGCCGGTCCGACCCGGCAGGACCGCGCAACGGCAACAGGCCTAGGCGCAGCCCGTGCACCAGACGAGGGCCGCGGCAGCGAAGAAGAAGGCAGCGGCCGCCGCTTATTCCTTGTCCAAGCGGTGTAGGATCCCATCCCCTTTTCCTTCCCCTTCGGGTAGCGAACCCAAGGCCAATTCTGACCTCGGGTCTTTCAGCCTAAAAAGGAAGAGGAGGCCGGCGGAGGAGGAAGAGTAAGTGGCGCCCTTTATCATTTCTGACTCTCAGTCCGTGCTGTTTCCCCTGACTTGGTCTTGTCTTTGCAGGGAGACGGAGACGGTGGCCCAGAGGGCGGCGAAGATGGCCAAGGCCTCGGCGGGAGACAAGCCCCCGGCGAGCACTTCGCGCACGCCGGAGGTGGTGGATATCAGCCCCGGTGCCAGCCCTCGGCGCAGCCCCCAGCGTAAGTTCATTACTCGCTCCCCAGTCCCCATCGACGGGCGTTGGGGGACGAATCCTTGGTGCTGACCTTGCCGGGTTTGCAGGAGGAGAGCAGCAGCAGGAGGAGCCCATAAGGGCCACTCCCAACACGCCGCCACCATCCACTACAAAAAAAAGACACATCCGTGACATTTTGGGCCAAACGAAAAAAAATTCTGTCATACTTATGACACTTCTATGAAGATAATTGTGACAAAATCCGGTATCATCATAGATGTGGTGGGCTCCTACTTCTATGACAAAAAATCATGACAGAAAATGGGCTTTTCGTCCTGGGCGGGCCGGAGACGTAGTTGCATGACATTCTTTGGGACGTCCATGACGGAAAAAACCGTGGTAGAAGCGAGGGCGAGGAAAATATCGGGGTGTTCCCGGTTACGGTGGGTGGTCGGGGCCGAGCGATGCGCGTTTCTCTCATACACGCACGCGCGTGGGTGCGAAGCGTTGGGCTCTAACTGAACCCGAGCGAGGTGTTGGGCTCTAACTGAACCCAAGCGACTGCACTGCACGCTACGCGTTACTGAACCCAAGCGATCAATCGATGGCTGTTAACTGAACCCGATCGAGCGATTCCTTCGCTACTGCTACTAACTGAAGCCGATCGATGCTGCCTCTGGATGAACAGTGAGCGTTGCTGGGGGGTTTGGATGAACAGTTCCCGGTGGGGGTGAATGAACAGGACCCCGTGGTGTTGCCTCTGGATGAACAGGACCCGAATCGATCGAACCGGTTGGGGCTGGATGAACAGGACCACCCCGTGGAGGGCTGGATGAACAGTAGACAGTGGAGGGCTGGATGAACAGTAGCCCGTGGAGGGGTGGTTGAACAGGAGCCCGTGGAAAGGGCTGGTTGAATAGTAGCCGGTGGAGTCGCGCGCGGTGGAGGCTGGATGAACAAGAGCCCGTGGATGAACAGTCGCAGGTGGAGGCTGGAGGAGGTCGACAGTGGATGAATAGTAGCCCGTGGAGGCTGGAGGGGGTCGACGGTGGAGATGAAAAGTATCCCGTGGAGTCCTGTTTTGCGGTACGCCACACCCCTCCCGATGAACAGGACCCCCGTTTCGACCGTAGCGCTCCAACACAAGTCTGTTTCCTCCATTTTGCGGTACGCCACACCCCTCCCGATGAACAGGACCCCCGTTTCGACCGTAGGAGGTCCGTTTCCTCCGTTTTGCGGTACGCCAGACCCCTCCCGATGAACAGGATCCCGTTTTTCGAACGTCGCTGGTCGAACACAAGGCCGTTTCCTCCGTTCTACGGTACGCCAGGCCTCGTTTCCATCGGCTGTTCCGTCCAAGCCGGTTGGCTCCCACGCGTTCTGTTGCCTCCCGATGAACACGACGCATTCTGTTGCCACCCCATGAACACGACGACGACGCTGTTGTTTTTTTTACGGGCGACGACGACGCTGTTTCTCCATTCTGACCCAGTCATGTACACGAGCCCTGGCCGTACGTATGCGCGAGTAGGCGTTTGAGACCCAGCCCATATGTACGTACGTGGACGTATTTTCTTTCTTGCACACTGGTCGCTGTACGTACGTGTACATGCTACGTGCGCACCTCTACTACGACACGTGCGCGCCTCTACATCGACCAGTATGTACGTACATGTTCGCGACCAGAATGACAATGCTACGTACGCTTCGACCAGGTGGGTCCCGACTGTCAGGCACTTCCTTGCGTGTGAAGATGTAGCTGGTGGGTCCCAGCAGTCAGGGGGCGAATCGTATTTTTTGCCCGGACGCACTTCCTTGCGTGCGAAGATGTAGCTGGTAGGTCCCAGCAGTCAGGGGGAACATTTTTTTCACGAAATACGGTTGCCCGTCCGGTGGGTCCGTGATGTCAGGTGGAGGAATCATTATTTTTCGCGTAATAAGGAGGCACTTCCTTGCTGCGGCCGTGGACCCAGCTGTCAGCCTCTCCACGTACATTCCCTGTCCGATGGAAGCCGCTCCTTGACCACGTTGACCACGCCGCGCCGAGAGCACCAGGGCGGTGGACGATGGCGAGGCCTAGGAAGGGGACGACGCAGAGCCGGGGAAGACGCGGCAGTGGATGCCCATGCGTAGAGGAGTATGAGGGTTCACTGGTTCACTACGGTCTGAGGCTGTCATCGCCGTAGAATAACAGGGGGTGTGGGTGAGTAGAGGGATGGCCTGGCCAGCGGTGGGAGTAGTAGGGGGCAGTGAGGCCTCCGCGGCATCGCAGCCGGCCACGGGAGGTAGGAGCACGAGGCACGACCGGCGCTGGTTTAGGCGGCTGGAGCAAGAAGACCAGAGGTTGAAGAAGCACTACGGCCGTTGGATGGACATCGTACGGTCACTTGAGCTAGAATCACTCATATTGACCAAGTGGACAAAGCCCTCCGTCCCCGTCAACTTAGTTGGCCCACAAGTCAGCCTCCCACTATTGTGGGTCCCAACTAGCAAGGGGGTATTCATTTTTTGTGTGTAATACGGAGGCACTTCCTTGCGTGCGAAGATATAGCTGGTGGGTCCGACCTATCAGCGGTGAATGTTTTTTCGTGAAATACAGAGGCCCTTCCGGTGGGTCCCAGCTATCAGGTGGAGGAATCATTATTTTGCGCGTAATAAGGAGGCATTTCCTTGCGTGCGGCCGTGGACCCAGCTATCAGCCTCTCCATGCACAGTCTACTTACGATGGTGTCGTTCGTTGACCACGTTGACCACTCCGCGCCGAGCGCATCCAAGGTGGTGGACGACGGCGAGGCCCCGGACAGCAACGAGCCAGAGATGGGAAGACGCGGGAGTAGAGTCGCAGACAAAGAAGTGTACGAGGGTTAACTGGTTCTGGTGCGGTGTGGTTTGGCTGTCGGTGGAGAAGAATAGGAGGTGTGGAGGGGTGGAGGGATGGCCTGGCCAACGGTGGAGTAGCGCTTCACAGCGAAGCGTGCTAAGCAGAGCCGCTAGCAGCAGGAGGCGGGAGCAGGTGGTCCCGGCGGCGCTGGAGGAAGAAGACGAGAGATTGAAGATGGATGTCGGTCGCTGGATGTAAATCCAACGGCTAAGAATGGCAGAATCATTTGTTGACTAAGTTGACAACGACTTGCATTGGCTTCGACCTATTGGCCCACATTTCAGCCTTCAAAAATGTGGCACGTATTCAACCCATTTTTTCAGAATTTACAGTGTTTCTTTTGCGGGGTAGAATTTACAGTCAATTTGATCTATTTTTTTGAATTACAGTCCATTAGCTGGGCTGGGTGAACAAATAATGTAGCGTCCATGCGGCCCATTTATTTTTTTCCTAAAAAATTACAAGCCATTTGCACTTTCTCGAAATACACAATTTTGCTAGGCTGATTCTAATTATAATGTTGGGGTGCGCAGCAATGTTATCAAAAAGTAAACTGGGGCTGAGCATTTTGTTATATATATATATATTTAAATAATAAGTGATTTATTATTACATTGGTCCTTAAATCTTACCAAACTTTTGTACACAATCACCAGGATTTTCGTTGCCAAAAAATCCAGGATTTTATTGTTAAGAAATTATTTTAATAAGTTAATAAGATGTGGGATATTGTTTTCTTACATATGTAAGTATCTGTTAAATATATGATGACGATAACAATAATATATAATAACATATAAAATAATTTAAATATATATAATATAGTTAGAAGGGAAACATAAGTTGGACCAGGCGTTCCTATTCTTATATAGAAAAATAGAACAGACCTCTGCGTTTTCTTCAAAAAAATACATAAATTGGGCTGCCGATGTTGGAAGAAAAATAAAACCTCGGATGGGAGGTCCATAGGCCGGTCGATACATGACGACCCTTAAGAAAATACAAACAGGCCTATGGACCTCCCATCCGAGGTCGTGGGCTGCGCATGTTAAAAAAGAAAGCCTATACGGGGAAGCCCAAAACCCAGATGATACTTGCTGCCCCAGTGATAATAAATGATACCTGCCAGCTCCCCGGCTTTGTTGTGAATTTATCTCCTATAGTAACTACGTTGAAGCACCTAAAAAAAATGTAACTATGTTGAAAAACCCGTGGGCCCCAACGTCAATGTAGCATTAGGAGGAAGTACTTTTTAGATGAGGCACTTGCTTGCGTACGGCCATACACCTGGTGGGTCCCGACTGTCCGCCTCTCCACGTACGGTCCTCTCTAGATTCCTCTCGTTTGTTCAGCATGTTCACAACGGCAGACAACGGTGTCGCGGCGAGTGCACAAAGGCGCAGGAGGAGATCCAACCACCTGAGGAAGTGCCTTATTAGTAACGAAACAACTGAACTAGCCTAGTGGCCGAGTGACACTACCCGACAGCTGTTCCGCCCGGGTTCGATTCCACCTGTGCAGAGAAAATATTTCCAAAATTATTGCCTCTGCCTTTATTCACATGTGGGTCCCAATTGTCATCTACGCACACCACATCCAACACTTGCCAAAACTTCGTTCCTCGTTTTCTCTGTTTTTCGCACACTCGACATTGTGTGGGCATTTTGAAAATAACATATCTTTTTGACTGTGCATCATATGAAGATGTGATATGCATGAATGTTGATCAGCATGATGCTAACTGGCTGGTAGTTCCAGTTTCGACCATGAATAAAACTTCCAACATGATGTTAACACTGTTTGGAAAGGTTGTGTTAATATAAATGCTCTGCCTCTGAAAGTTGCAGTTTCTTATCTGAAACTGAACTTGGAGTTTCTTATCTGAAACTGAAACTTGCAGTTTCTTCTCTGAGAATCACATTGTTTGCACTTTTATACTCCTATGAAACTACATTTTTAAGTGCTAAACATAGATCTCTAGAATTCATAAAATACTTCATATGCTCAATACTGCAAATCTAAAATTCAAAAGACATTCATATCTGAAAGTACTCTCAAAATACACAACACAAAACACAATTCACAACCTGCAAATACTGACAACCCTAAGCTC
>NC_057805.1:68630583-68647010 GCF_018294505.1 Triticum aestivum
AGGGAGAGGATGGCAGGGAAGCGTCGTTGGGCCAACTATTTTTCTCCTCTGGCATGACACCCTCACAAACGGCACCCTGTAGATGCTCGATCCTTCAATCTCTGGTGGATGCTCCATCTGGGATCGATACTCCCACCACCGCTCCCTCACAATCGGATTCAGTGAATCTGTTTGCTCCATGGCCCAGAGGAGCAGCTCTATGTACTCCCGCGCGACTCCCTCCGGGAGTATCGCGGCCTTTTCGCTCTGTTGCAGATATTCGGCCGTGGTTGTCGCCGTCTCCGCTAGTTGGTCCTTGTTGTCAAACCAAGACTGTATCTCCAACATCCTAGCTAGCTTCACAGGGTCGCCGTCTGCGATCCTCACGTATTGGTTATACTCCTCCATCGATCTACCTCTCCAGAGCACCTTCACTCGCCGGCGGTGGTTTTTGAATGGAAGAGGAGAGGAGCAGCGGTGGTTTTGGATTAGAATGGGGGAGGAGCGACGCTGGTTTTGGATTGGAACAGGAGAGGAGGGGCGGTGGTTTTGAAATGGAAGAGGAGAGGAGTGGTGCTGGATTTAGATTGGAACAGGAGAGGAGCGGCGGTGGTTTAAGAGGAGAAGAGAGGAAGAGCGGCGCTGGTCTTGGAAGTATTTTTTTGTATTGCGTATTTTGGGTCAAAGTTTGACCACGTACCATATTTGACAAGCAAAATGTGAATGCATGTCACCAAAAATTGTATCGTTAGGTTCGTATCTGAATGTACTTTCAAATTATATTATTTTTGCAACGTATAACATATATTTTATTTGTGAAAATCATGGTCAATTATGACCCAGAATAAAAGGGAGACTAGTTAATGTGGGGTCGCTTTCTTAATTGAAGGGTAAATTGATTTTGATCCAGTCACAACGCGCCGGCCCTCTGATCCAATCCTAAATCGCTGCCGCACGCTCCTCTCCCTCTTCTCCATTACAAAACCACCTCCTCTCCTCTCCATCATCTCCATTCAAAAACCACCGTCTCTCCTCTCCCTCTTCTCCATTGCAAAACCACCTCCTCTCCTCTCCATCATCTCCATTCCAAAACTACCGTGTCGCCTCTCCCTCTTCTCCATTGCAAAACCACCTCCTCTCCTTTTCATCATTTCCATTCCAAAACCACCATCTCGCCTCTCCCTCTTCTCTATTGCAAGACCACCGTCTCTCCTCCCATCTTCCAAAGCTAGCACCAGACCACTCAGAAGGACATTTATGGAGAGGATGCAACAGTGAATCAGGCAGATCGCCGGCGGTGACCAGGCAAAGTTAGCCAGGTTGAAGGAGATCCTTAGTTGGTTTGACAATGAGTGGGAGATTTCGAGGACGGTGAAGGCCATGTGGCAATGTATGCGAAAGAGCGAGACATCGGCGATGAGGGCGGTGATGTACATGTACTCCTCGGCGGCAGTCACGCCGCAGTCCTTCGAGTTCATCGAGTATCTCCTCTGGGCAATGGAGCAGACAGATTCGCCTGAGGCGAAAGTCAGGCGGAGGTGGTGGGCGTACAGGTCGAAGGTCGAGCACCCAGAGGATAACGAATCGATCGAGTACGGTGTGTCATTCGTGAGGGTGCAGAGCCAGCCGGAGCCACAGGTGTATTCGTTCTCCCACCGCAAGAGGAGACCGGATGGCGCGACGTCGCTTCCCCGCCGTTCTCCATGGTTCCCTCGACGCTCGCCTCATTTCAACGGCGGCGGTAGGGTTTAAGGTAAGCTTCTCACTAACCTAATCTTCCACCTGCTCATGCTTACAATCAGTGTGACAGCTAATGAAAATCATGGTTACAATCATTCTCTGAGTACTACGCCAATCACCCTTAAATAGCTCCAGACCTTTGGGTCAAAGTTGTGACACTGTGTACAAATAAAGAAAAATAGATTGGTGCTTCTTTCAGAAAAGAGTACTCCCTAGAAAACTGCCAATATAAGCTACTAGTATTTGGTTAGAGGATTTGCTGTCGAGAAAGATTCGGCCAAAGAGAGCGCCACACATCCCACTGGTGGTGGTGGATGCCAATGAGTGCATGGAGCATGGTTGGTGTCGGTAATTTTTACTAGGCACACATCGCATTCTGCATATATGCCGGTTCCATCCAGACATTTGTGCAGTTACACCAAAATGCAGCTGAATAACCCTGTTTGCACAGATAATGAAAAAGCGTGATTACATTATAGTGGCACTAGTTGATGAAACACGCAAAATAAATAGAAGAAAATATTGCGATAGTATCATAGTATGCCATGCTGCGAGGGCGAGATGGGCCCTGCGACGCCTCATACGGTACACCACGCCTCATACTGGAAATCGTCCCAAGTCTCCCTGATACACCTTCTGCCAGTGATGAACATCAGTGTACAGCGGTAGTACAAGGAGGGGCCTTGAGACATTCAAATCTCTATTTTTGTGCAGATCAACTAAAATTAAGCACCCGAGTTTGCAGAAACGCTTAAACATTAACAACGGGACTAGTTGATGAAACATACATTAACAAAGAGAAGCACTTTCTTTATCTACATTGGAAATGAAATGATAGAGAGGACGCTCGCTCTATTTTAACTGTATTATTAATTCATTTTATCAGTGACACTAGGGTCGAGTAGGTGGCAAACGAGGTGTACCGTGCGTCGCAAGGATGAAGGACGAGGGTGCTTAGACTGGGATGCTGAAGCTGGCTCTTTCAGTCCCTATCTTCCCCCTGATGTTTCTATGGTAGCATTTGGGTTGTAATCCAAACTTGGTCGAGCTGGTGCTGCGTCCCCCTACCTGCCGAGCTTATGTGGCGAACTTGTCTACGGCTAGTACTTAGTCCGTTCTAGTAGTAGTTGCATAACTGCCCATTTACACCGATATGTTGTCGGATAATGGTTCTCTATGGTTGGGTTTCTTTAATGAAATCGGGGGGAACCCCCTCTTTCGATATATATATAAAAAACAGCGGCACTAGCGGTGCCAAAACATTGCCTCAAATTAATAGTGCCACTAGATTAAGGTGCAAAATAATAACATTACTGCTTTATCATGGCAGTGCCAAAACAGTAGCACAAGAGCAGGATCAACATGCAGGATCTTTGGCAAACGGCCAGACCAAAAAGGAACATACCTCGTGATGGGAACCATATATGCAGTCAATGCCATCATAGAAGGGATGACACCAGTCACCAACATGGATGATTCAATTCATGGGACCTTTTGGTGCACTTCACCTAAAATGAAGCAATGTCCCATGAGCTAGCAGCTTCTTCTTCTTCTTTTTTAGGAAAAGGGCTCCAGCCCCGGTTCCATTTCCATCAAAAAACGAAACCCACAGGGCTTGTTCTTCATTAGTTGCAATAAAATTGAGCAACATCAAGGTTGGTCGTGAAGCTCCTGGAATGTTCAACTATAATTTGGATATCATTTGTGCAGTTCAACTAAGATCAAGCGTGAAATGTATATCTCTGTTTGCACAAAAAAGGTGGAAAGGAGGGTGACTAACAAGTGATGAAACATGCATCAAATGAAAAAAGCATGTTCCTTATCTGAATGGATATCGTACAAGGACAGTAGCAATTTCTAGCAGCATTACTAGATATTAGTGTGGGCATTAGGATTAACTATGACAACCGTTAAATACGACATTACTTTAATGGTGCCATTGCTTCATTTTACCAACAACATTAATTAACAGCTACTACAGAGTCGGTATTTGGGCACGAGAGAGTAGGCGGACCAGGACAGTTGCATCTCTAACAAAAAGAAGCAACTTATCTTAATGGGAAATTTAGCAGGACATGAAAAAAAGTGCCATTGATTCATATTACTAGAGGCATTACATTGAAAACAACATTGGTTTAACGTGTCCTTACTTTTAACAGTGCGACTGCTACATTTTACCAGTGGCATTACATAAGAGCGGCTCGGGGCAACAAACATCAGAAGAGGATATCTGGGTTGGTCCCATTTTTGTTCGGTATATAGCCACCTTATACTGTGTGAGGCTAGCAAATCTAGTGCTGGACTTACTCTGTTGACTTGTCCCCCAGTCCCCACTTTCTTTCCTTTTTTCAACCAATAGATCGAGTTTATATTGAGTTTGTACTGCGTTCCCTTTATTTTCCTATTAGACCTAGAGACCCGTTGGATAGCTAGTCTCTACTACTTTTCGCCCCCATTATTTCCTCTTTCGACCAAGTCCTAGATTCAGGTAACAAATCTTCCCCCACCCCCACCCCCTTTCTTCCTTGTTTGAACCAAGTAGTACTAGATTCGAGTGCATGAACTAGTTTTACCTCTTAACAGTAAAAAAATTAGGTGGTTTTCGAACAGGCGATCGATCCTATCTACGAGGGGGCCCGAGAAATAGTAAAAGATACAAATGCAGCGACGTCAGGAGCTTGGGAAGTAGAGCAAGGCCGGTTTCAAAGGAAGTTATACCTGAGGATCGCCGGGATGTCGCTAGGTGGGCGTTGGGAGGCCGGATCTACCCACACTATGGCAGTGAGGAAGAAGGGGTGGGAGGCCCTCCCTCGCCAGCGATGCTTGGGAGAGAACGGCAAGGCACACTGATCGGGAAGCGCTGGCAGTGGGTAAGAGTCGTCACCGAGGATGACCGCGTGAACGTTGCACCTTCTCACCTTCCCCGGCAGAGAGGATCTGGCTGGATCTGTGACCAGCGGTGAGCAGAGAGAGAGTGTGTGGCCACCGCTGTCGTGTCTAGATCTGGAGAGGACGAGAGAGTGTGAAGAGAGCAACACTAGCAAGCAAGCGCAGAGGCTCCTGCCTATATAGTGGAGTACTAGTTTTCTTTTGTCTACCGGCCGGAGCCGGCTTGATCTCGGCAATGACTGTCGAGAAGTCTTCATGCACGTGCCCCGGAGGCGCAGTTGTTGTCATTTTGATCTGGAGCACCGGATTATAACATATAACACGAAAAAATGCCACATGACAAGAAATCATAACCTCACTGCCCAAAGGAGACAAGATGAATCTCGACGGACAAACTAAACGAGGATCAAAGCTCAAATTAAAGATAAACTCGTAGAAAAGGGGTCCATCGACAGATGTCCTAATTAACATAGCCGTCTTGACCTAGATGGCAGCCGAGTAGTCTTCGTGCATGTGCCCCCAATGACTAGCCCAACTCAGTTGTCGCTGTTTAACCCTCGCAGTGATCCGAAGCACATGACACCTAATTTTGCGAGATGACAAGAAACCTTTTTTTAGATTTCTCACCAGAACTAAAGCCCTGTACAACACAACCTGCGCGATATGTAGACGATAGCCAATCCAAGCGTGTCTATTGGAGTCTGGTCACATGCATGGACGAACTGATCTTCCCTGTCTTGCAGGGATCATCCAGGTACCAACGTATGTACTCCTACAAAACTTCTCTAGTAGTACTGTCGCTCGTCTCTCTCTTCTATTAACTCACCCGACTTGTGGGGCTGGGGGTGTGCCTATGGTCGGTTCTCAATTGCGGTCCCACATGTGTGTGCAAACGCAATATGATGTGCGTTCCATTCGGAGAGCGGCGTGCCAGACCGACCGACCGTCTGGGGTGCGACGCGAACGCGACGGGCGTGCTGTATACTCCGTACATGTGTACCACCGTTTTCTTGAGGCTTTGCTCCATGGCGCAATCCATGGATACAAAATTAGTATATTGTACTATTTAAAAGTCGAGGGCGGGACTTTTCCTGCGCGGTAGGCGGGGCAGTTCCGGCTAGTCGGTTCGACAGAGACGCGAGAAGATGAGGGAGTAGGCTGCTGCAAACGTAGGGTTGTGTGATTTGACAGCGAGTTACTGCTGGATAGGTGGGGCCTCGTGATTTGACTTGCCATTATCATTTTAACTGCGGCGCTACGACCGGCGCGAGTCTCCCGATTCCTGACCACCTCTATACAGGTACCTCTCCCAATGCTCCACCATGTAGAGGCTGGCTCTTGCATGAGAGCCCACTCCTCCACTTTTTCCTTGCCTCTTTCCTCCACATAAGCAAAAATGCCATGTAAAGCGGGCTTATAGCCCACTATTGTACTTAAGTTAGTACAAAGTTGAGTCATTTATTTTGGAACGGATGGAGTACTTACTTGCTCCTACAGGTGCTAAGCTTGCCACATAGGCATAAATTCTGATGTGGCAAGTTAATTAAGAAGAGAGAGACTAGTTTGGTGACCCAAGGAAGAAATGGTGCTAAGCGCGTGTACCTAGGTGAAAAGACAATTTTGAATCTATAGTTAATTAAATGAAGCAAACTTAGCAACAAAAAACTAAGCACCTATGCATTGGGGACTTGATTGCTAAGCCATTTAATGCCCTTAGCACCTCATCTAAGCACCATTTCATTGAAAGAGGTCACTCCTTGGCAAATGCAATAAATACTACGAAGAAAGAGATAGAGAGAAGTACAAAAAAAATACTCTTATAGCCAACCTTATAGCTAACCTTGTTGTAGTATGAGTGACTAAGTGATGACTATGTATGACATGCCAACATCAGATAGCCTAACACACCGTGTTAAATCTCCAAGGGCGCGACCGCGCGAGCGAGGCAACGGTCGTGGTAGGCGGCGCGACCATGATACAGGCTGCTGGCAGCCCTTGGATCTGAGATCGAACGGCCGCATGCTAAGTTGCTGAAAATTTGCAGAATAACCCTCCAGGATAGGATATTCACCGATAGGTCTAGAATCACGCCATGCAACCGTTCGATCTCAGATCCAAGGGCTCTCGGAAGCCCGTATCATGGGAGAATGGAAAGCTTCGTATCACCTGTAATTTTCCCGACGCTTGACATGACATCGAAAGCCATTTAATTGGGCGTCGAGTAGACATGACATCTAATTGGGCCCCCATAGCACTATGCATGAGTCCATTTATCCAGCAGGAAAGCCACTACCCTTCCGTTCGCACGCCCCACTCAGCATTTTTACAATCGAAAAACCGCTGGCAGTTCGCTCCTACTCGTCCCCGGACGTCCTTTAACATTACGGCAGTTCGCTCCTAGTCGTCCCGTCCTTTCACAGTACGGCAGTTCCACTAATCCTAACCCTCCTCCCAAATTCATGGCATCCCAAATCTCCATGATCAGCGGTGAGTACAAGGTTAGAACCATCACCGGCGATGAATTCGACGCCATCTACACCCGTTCTTCCGTGATGGTGAAAGGATGCCTTGCTCGCTTCAGTCGCATGTTCGAAAACTCAAATGATGAGTGGGTCGCTGGGCTAGATGTTGAGTACACCACAGTCCTGGGACAAGAGAAGGATCTAAAGGAGGAAGAGAAGAAGAAGCCCGCCGTGATCCAGGTTTGCGTGCATGACTTATGCTTGGTTTACCACATATGCCATGCCGTTGAGTGCGAGGAATTTAAGAACTTCCTCAAGGGCGGCCTAGTCAAATTCGTTACTGTAGACTTTACGAACGACAAAAGAGTCTTGGGTCGGACAGGCCTCGTTGTAGGCAACCCCTTCGACCTCCAGAAGAATCGGCTGCTGCCCTCCCATGGTCAGCCTTCAATGCTGACCCTGGCAGGAGCCATGGTTCATCCTTCGTATGGTAAACTAGAGAAACCTCCGTACACGTTTCATCGTCATGCATGGCAGTGGAATGTACTAGATATAGACCACATCCACTATGCTGCAATGGATGGCTACCTTTGTTTCAATATCTACAAGGGTTGGATGAAGAGCAAGAGCCAAGTGTGCGGTCCAAGCAAAGAAGTATCGGCCAAGAGGAAGAGGGACAAGGACGAAGTCGAGGACGTGGACGAGGACCCCGAGTAAGGTGGCAGTGTCGTTGCTCATGGTAGTTCTAATGCAGTGTGTACCGGACTAGTTGCATAGTTTAATTTCAGGTGTGCTTAGTTTAATTTGAGGGGTGTGTTGTGCCGAGCCCTCAGCAGAACTATGTTATGTTTCTTCTCGTTATATTTCATACATTTCATCTTTTAGTTGGTATAGTACTACCACTCGTTTCTTCACATTATATACGTACAATATATATGGCCAACATCATATAGCCAGCAGTTTAGTTGTCAAAGAATTTCAGGGTGCTTAGTTTTGTCAAAGAATTCCAGGGTGCTTAGTTTTATTTGAGGGGTGTGTTGTGCTGGACACCATTAACTTATCATTGTGAGAATCGGCTTATTTTTGTCATGTAACATGGTCAACGGGTTTGACGTGAAAATAACAATGTCTAATGGCATTTCTGAGCAAACATCTAACTTAACGATGGCATTTTTTAGATATCTAATTGCATTTTTGAGCAGGCATCTCATGGATCGATGGCATTTTTTGAGTAGTTGTAACTTCTAATGGCAAAACTGAGTACTGATACACAACTAGTGGCATAAATAATAAGAACCCAAGAATTAAATAGGTATGCTAATTTCTTTATTTCTTTATTTCTTTATACCTTTGTGTGCGAAACAATATACACTGCCTCCCCCCAGATTTTCTTTACAGAGGCAACATAGAACTATATGAGTGCCCTATTAAATTTTGGAATTATTCCGGGTTCGTTTGGCCTTTTTTATACATTAATTGAGTTTCTGGTAATTTAATGTGCATAATTCAAATTTGAACTACAAGCACATGCTCTCGTGCACCAAAGTTGATTGAAAAATCACATGTGTGTCCTCGGGTGAATTTCTAGGTCCCATGCAAGAAATGGGAATGAAATTCAAACATCTGGGCATCGTGGTTCGGCCGAGAACATTGAGAAGCTTGGTTTTAAAATTCTTGTAAATCCAAAACATGCCTGAAAATCATGAAACTTGGCATGGTGTCATGTCATGGTACTACCATGCTGTGGTAACAAAATTTGCAGAATAGGAACAAGTTTTGGTATAAGTTTCTTGCAAACCGTAGCTTCTCTCCCGAAACTTGGTTTTTTAATTCCTGTAAATCCGAAACACGCATGAAAAACATGAAACTTTGCTTGGTGTCATGACATGGCACCAACATGCTGTGGTAATTTTGTTGTCTGATTTGCGAAGGCGCACACATTAACAATCAACAAAGTCAGTTTGGAACAAGTGTTGTCACGTTACAATCGGAAACACAAGTATTATTGAACTGTGCGTGCTCTATTTACCATTTACGTGCCGCCACGCGTCCCCTTTTTTTATTAGCTAGGAGGCGCCATGCAGGGTAGCTATTTGAGTACGGGAGGCATGTGGTCAGACCCCTGCGCGTGCTTACCGGGTGGAGAGCCCTTTGACCTCCATCTGCCGTCCACCTCTCTCCCAAAGTCCCCATTAATGGCGCCTGAGCCTCTATTTATAGCGTGGCAATGTCTCACTCGACTGAGATTTAAGAGAGAAAAAAGAAAATCTGAAAAGAAAATTTTGCACGGATCTTGATGTAAGATCCGACAAACCTATATAGCATCTTCTGCGACTTATAGCAAGACTGATGAATATATATAAGGACGATGAGAGTGGATAATAATTGTCTTACATAATTAGGAAGATAATTAAAAAAGCCACATGCGGCTATGACCGAAATACACAAGGGCAAAAGAAGAAGGAAGACGCATACAACGATCTGGCTCGCTGATCTCTACTTTCTTTATGCGCTGCAGGTCGCGGAGACTAGTTCTCGCGGCGGGCGATGATCTCTTTCATCAGTTTCATGTCCTTAATACGCTGCTTGGCAGCATCCATGGATTCCTCCATCAGCCTGTTTCGCTCGATGCGGAGCATGGCATTCTCGTCCATAAGTTTCTTGATGGTGACACCCGTCCTCTGCAACAAGGCAGCGGTCTCCTCCTCCTGCTTCGCCCTTCCGGCGATCTTCACCCTCAGCAGGTCGCGCTCGCCCTGGAGCTTCGCATTGCCCTCCCCTAGTTGCTGGATGACGCCGGTAGCCTCGTCCTGCAACCTCGCCCAGCCAGAGATCTGATCCATCTGGCTATGGACCATCGCATGCATGCGCCTGTAAGAGTCCTCGCCTGCCCGCGAGAAATTTTCCCAGGCCGCCGCAGCACGGCGGGACATCTCTGCTACTTCCGCGGCATGGCCGGATCAGTCTGCTACATGGACGACGCGGCGGGACCTCCGTGCTGCTTCGGCGGTGCGGCGGGACCTCTGTGCTGCTACTGCTGCGCGGCTAGACATGTCGGCTGCTTTCGCGGCGAGGCGGGACATCTCTCATGCTTCCTCTTCCATGCTCACCTCTCCCTGATGGAAATCTCTCGACCCATAACTCACGCTGGCCATGGCTTGATTGACTTGATTGTTTTTTGTGGATGAGGAGTTGAGGAGGAATGTGCAGTCTTCTTAGCATAGTAGTATTTATAACCGAGTACTACTAATATGCTCCTAAGTGGGAAACCGTTTAGGTTGTGATCGGTGTGAACAGGTTTGCAATTAAATATAGCGTGGTAGTAGTAGTAATTTGGAATGTGACGAGACGCGCTCAAAATTTATTGAAGGTTCTAGTTTCGAAGTGCGGCACTATTCCCGGATGGCGTAACGTCGGCACATTTTCTCGGCCGTGGTGTAGCATATGCCATGGTACTAGTTCTTTTTCTACTGCTGTGTACATGCAAAAACTGGCACCGTCGGATACATATCTTACGCTTGGCGTTCGACAGGAATAGCCTTGTGGCGAGCTATAGACTAGTCTTTTTTTCAAACGCATTACACCTATCTCTCGGGACTTCTTGCATGCACCATCACTGCTCCCTAGGTCGATGCCACCCACATACACTTGTACTCTGAGAAGAGGTGCACGCACGCACTCGTCCTCTCTCACACACGCATCTGTAGCTATGAATTTTAGTGTTCTCAACCATCCGATTGGCTCTATCATAGGTTTCGCGTTGCTCCTTGGCCTTGAGATTGAGAAGTTTAAAACGCGGAGGCTAAGATGGAGGCGCGAGGTTTTGGTTAATGTGTGGGCCGCACATGGCACCAACACGACACGAGCTTCGTCTGCCTGGCGCGCATGCAGTCGGGTGAGTTTTCCAAGTATAGACACAACCAGGCCCTCGTTGGTATCCGCGCCTCGACTTTGGCTGGTCATAGTGGAGAGTAACATAGACTAGTTACTAGTCTATG
Organism: Triticum aestivum; assembly: GCF_018294505.1. Taxonomy (NCBI): domain Eukaryota; kingdom Viridiplantae; phylum Streptophyta; class Magnoliopsida; order Poales; family Poaceae; genus Triticum; species Triticum aestivum. The sequence continues at coordinate 68,641,652 of NC_057805.1, forward strand.
TTACTAGTACCTTCATAGTGGGTAGTGTCATATAGTATATGCATAATTTGGCGACGAGCGCTCTCTATATGTACCACCTTTTTTCTTTAATTTCATCTTTTAGTTTTGCTCCATGGCGCAATCCATCGATACTACTACTGTACGAATGTATACATTTTTTAAAAGGCTAGAGGGCGGGGCAGTCTAGCTTGGTCCTTTTCACGAGAGGCGAGGGCCTTTGTGATTTGATGGCTCATTACTGCTGGAAGCCGGGGCCTTGTGATTTGACTACTCGTATAAATGTGCCGACGACCTGAGGAGGAGCAAAGAACCATGCGATATACTCAAGTTTTCCACTGGATTAGTACTACGACGGAGGAGCACGAAATACGGCAGCCCAGTGCCATATGGCGATAAAAAATGATCTAATTTGCTAGTCATCTCATTGTTAGCATTGTTCTATTCATGCCTCGCAGAGAACATGACATGTGGGGCGAAACACCCGATGCAAAATAAGAAACACAGGAGCAAAAGAAGATGGAAGATTATCACCCCAAATGATCTAATTCACCGCGGAGTCGTAATTGCTTCTTCATCGCCTCCACGACCTCCATCTCCTTGTGCGTCTCCTCCGCGATCTTCTTCATTCTGTCCATGACGCGGGATTTCTCGACGTGAGCCTTCATCATCTGTTCCATGGCCGCATTACGTACCTTGACAGTAGCCGGGTGATTGATGCGGAGCTTCGCCAACTCCTCCTTCTGTTCCATGACGAGGGCCTGCAGCATCTTCATTGAGGAACTACTACTCTCATGCAGCTTCTTCCAGCCGGCATTCTTCTCCTTCAGCAGCTCGAGCTCGTGGCAGAGCTTCGCCTTGTCCTCCTGAAGTTGCAGGATTTTGCTGGTCGCCTTCTTGTCCGAGGCAATGCTCTTCTTCAGCAGCATCACCAAGCCGGCGGTCAACTCCCCCTGCTTATTGAGCTCAGCGGGCATGTCGTCGAGGCTCTCCTTCATCAGCTCCACCAAGCCGTGGATGAACTCCTTCTGCTTATTGAGCTGATCGGGCATGCCGTCGAGGGATAACAACTCCAGCGCCGCCAGCTCGGCATGTTTGCCTCCGCGGCTAGGGCACTCCTGGGAGCCATCGCCAGCCCATGAGAGATCTTTCGAGGTCTCTGCGTGGTGGCGAGCCCTCTCTTTTTTTCCGCAGCCTTGGTTGCCCCTCCCTTGTTACGAGTAGTTCTCGACCTAGAGCTCTGCGCACCGTACATGGCAAGGACGGGCGAAGAAGAAGCACTTATCAGGAGGAAAGGTAGAGTAATTTCGGTTAGGTAGTTCCCCTTTTTATAACCTAAGTAGTAGCACTAGTACTAATACCTGCATAGTGGGAACACGTTCAGGTTTGGTACGTACTAGTAGGTGTGAGCAGGCTTGCACTTAATTGTAGCACTAGTACTTTCGAATGTGATGGGAACAAGGTAAAGATAAATTGATGGGTTTTGGTTTCGTGGCCCGAAACGGCTCCCAATGAGTTTAGTGGAACATAAATTTCAAGTAGACTACACTGCTCAGATGCGTAAATATTATGTTACTGTAAAAAATTGGCACAAAATACGAAGGAGACCAATGGAAGTACTACTAGCAACCCATGATTTAACTACTCGCATGCGCGCAGTGGAGTAGTAATGTCTTTCTTCCGCCCTCACGTCCACTCAATTTGCATGCGCTGTATTAATTGACCATCAATGAAGTGAAGAACTACACACGTCAAATTATCACATGGGGTGGATCTTGGTACAAAATGCGTCCGCCCGTGTACCCGCATGTGCGTGCGAGTGAATGAGTGCGTGCTTGGCGTGCATGCACATCTTCGCTTCGTGCATGTACCGCCAGTGTGGCTCAGGGAGGACGAGTACATTCTTCTGGAACCAGCAGCACGTCACTGTGATCAATCCACACAAGGATGTCGTGACAACGCCACCACATGTGCCACGTGGCTTCATGAACTGTAAGAGAGACACTGTGTAGCATGCCATTGTGTTTTGCACATACTCGAAGTACTAGTAAGGTACACGTGCATTGCACGCGTCAGATTTTGCAACCAAATTATGAATAAATACCACACTATAGCATGTAAGCTCTGAGTCATATATGCCTGGTGTAGACCTTCGTTTAATTCTTATAGTTCATCTCATTCAAAATCAATTAGTTTTTTATAAAAAAAACCTAGGGCCTCTTTGATTCGTAGGATTTCCAAAACCCGGGAATAGGAAGAACATGGGATTAGAGTGGAATGTCGTCTTGAATCCTACAGGATTGTACGAGTGTTTGATGTGCATAGAAAAAACGCAGAATTCTTTCAAAGAGGCTTGAGTGGATGGGATGTTTCCTATGAAATCTAGTGCAAATGAATCATATGGAAAAATTCCTATGGTTTACAATCCTACGAATCAAACAACCAAGATAGGAAAAATTCCGAAGGATTAGAATCCTCCAAAATTCCTTTGAGAATCCTTTGAATCAAAGAAGCCCTTAATCTATTTTATGATTCATGGAATTGTGCATTGTAAAGCATAAAGTAAAAACAAATAATGGCAATTCAACTAGAAAAAAAGTTTGGGCAGTTATGATACGGAAGATTCTAGAACAAAGGAGAACCACTATTGTTTTGAGATTTGTGCATTATGCTTAAGTTCAACCATGGAGTCTGCTAGATTGTACATGTGGCAAAATCCGGTGGGGGGCTAGAAGATGGTGCGAGGGGCCGAGTGGACGGAGACTATGAAGAAGGGCACAACTGCGAGATCGATATTTAGAGAGAGGGGGTGAGAATGTGCGCTGTTGCGCGCAGTGGCGGAGCCATGAAAAATGTCCCATGAGCTAGGGGGCCAAGCATTGCTAATCCTTTACGAGGAGGGCCAATTCATCAACTTAAACCATTTTTAACAGCAATTGTCTAATGATCACATCCATATTAGCCTCGATATATAGTGATGTTAGGGGGGGCTGGGCCCTTGCTGCCCCCTGTCTTCGCCATTGTGCGCGCGTCTGAGAGATGAAGCGGAAGGCATGTATGATGAGAAAGGGGCGTTGGATATATAATTATTGTGGGTGTATTAGCTATATATGTAATCCTATATAGAGAGGTATAGGTTGATCGATGTGGACGTGGGAAAGAGGGTGAGACCTCACTAGATATATAGATTGATCGGTTTATGTGGAAAACTATGAAAGACCTAGCTATATACACACACACATAGAGGAACATCGATCGTTGCGCATGCACGTGAGAGATAAAGAATGCCCGATATGATGGAGAGGGGGATGTGTGTGTGTGTGCCTTCATGGGAGACCGACCTGAAGAAAAAGATTGCATGTGTGCGATGGATAATGCCGACTGGTAGTGTTTGTGCATGCATGCACGAGAGAAAGTTAGTGGTACAATTATAAAGAGAAGACCCATGTGTGGGTGTAAAAGACTAGGTGAGGTCATAATCAATGTAAAGTTGAATTCAAATATTTGAATAAGAGATCATGATGTTTGAAACCCATGCATGCATGAATATAATGGAGATCTACGCGGTGTGGTTTGGAAACGAGCATGTTGTAATGTATACACATTGAACAAGGTTAGACTGGTTTGAATTTGAGATACCGATGGCAGACATCATTTGGCCACATTGCATCCATGCATGGACACACTATTCTAATTGGAGATGGTGGGTGGCTTTCGCATCACATATCTATATCTATACCCCCTATATATATATTTTTTATATTTTATATTTTTTATATAGTGTGCGGATAACTTTAACTTTGAAAGATGGTCGTTGGATGAGGCCAATTCGATGGTGCAAAGCTGGCAAATTTGAGCACTACTGGCCATTGGATATCATCTAGATTCCACCAGATTTGCCACATGTACAATCTAGAAGACCCTATGGTTGAACTTAAGCATAATGCACAAACCTCAAAACACAAGCACTTCTTCTTTGTTCTAGAATCTTCCGTATCAGAATTGCCCAAATGTTTTTCTACATGATTTCTTTTTTACTTTATGCCTTACAACGCACAATTCCATGTATCTTAAAATAAATTAGCTTTCTTATAAAAACTAGATGATTTTGAATGAAATGAACTATAAGAATTAAACGAACATCTACATCATGCATATATGACTCAAAGCTTACATGCTATAATGTGGTATTTATTCATAATTTGGTTGCCAAATCTCATGCGTGCAATGCACGTGTACCTTACTAGTCTAAATGGTGTCTGTGTGTGTTGTGCGTGTTAAACACATTGTACGTAGTATATCATACTAGTCTAAATTGTCTTTTATTGTACATGTTAAGCTTGTCCTCCCGAAATTTCAAGCCGCGCCTTGTTATGCCGAAATTTCAAGCTAGCGTCTCTGTCTATCATGCTGCGAAACTCCCGCCTCTTCAACCCACGCCTTGTTACCCCGAAATATTTAAGATAAATCTTTGTCTCGTTGTGCTCCGAAAACTCCCTCCATCTCAACCCGCACCTTGCAATTCCAAAATTACAACGCGCGCGAAAACTCCCACCTCCTATGAAATCCCGACACGGGAAATGCCCGTGATACCCCTGAACCGAAAGAACCGCCTCAAATCGGTGGGGGTACTTTCGTAACTTACCCCACATTTCAGACAATCGCGTCCCTAAGCCATGGTTCCGGCCCCACTCCCGTCCCATCCACCCACCCATTCATACACCGAGGCCGGGAAAACCCATCAAGCCCCACACCCTCCTTTGTCCGCCACCTAGCCGGAGCCTCTTCCCCGACGACGTCGTCCACAGCAACACCTCGACGCGCTCATCCACCGTACCGGATGAGGATCCGTCATCGATCTGGTCGTCCCGCCGGTTCATCCACCCCGTCCTCCACCTCCAAGGAGCTGCCCCGACATTTCCCTCGTCTTTCGCGCCACCTCCATTCCCACACCGCCGTCTTCACCTTCACCACCGAAAGAGCATCATCATCACCGTTTCCTCGGATGAAGTTGCGGCCTAATCGGCGCCACCAAAGAGATTGTACACTAATCGCCACATTTTCTTCTTGATTCGATCTCACGGTGTTGTCGGCGCTCGGTCTCGAGCCGACACGGCACGGCTCCATCCACTGCGGCATCGCTGGCCACTTCCTCCATGGCGTCACTCCCTCGGCGGCGACGTCCACATCAGTAGGAGCTGCTACTGCTTTAGCTCTTGCTCGCGCTGCTGCTCTGCTCTTGCTCTCAGTCCCCTGCCTTGTCTGCTCTCGCTCTTGCTCGCGCTGCTGCTCTCGCTTTTGCTCTTGCTTGCGATGCTGCTCCGATTTAGCTACACTTCAGTCGACTGAATCGACTTTTGGG
>NC_057805.1:68647314-68653392 GCF_018294505.1 Triticum aestivum
GCCGGAGAGGTACCCCACTATCTATCTTAGGGTTCAGGGTGGGGGCGGTGGTCGCCGGCGGTGGTGGGGCAGTGGCGTGGGGATCGCCAAAGAAAAAGCTCGGCACGGGGGGCCTAGAGGGATGGCCGGGGCGGCGGCGGACCGGCGGTGGGGAGTGTTTTCAGGGCAGGCGGTGCGGCGTACCGCCAGCCGCGGGCGGCTGTTTGGCCGGTGGTGGCTGGCGGCTCAGGGGGTGGAGGTTGAAGATGAACTACAGGCCCTCGATTTCCTATCCAACGGCTGCAAAATCGACTGACTAGAGATGAAAAAGTCAGTGGACTGACGTGTAGCCTCACCTCTAGTGCGTTCAGTTTCGACAATAAAATTCAGTTTCGACAGCAAAATTCAGTTTCGACAGTCAAGTTCAGTTTCGACAGTTAAATTCAGTTTCGACAGTTAAGTTCGGAGATGAGCGGCTGATGTATTTTACAGCTAGCACTTTGTGGTTATGTATTTTACGTCATCTATTGGAGATGTTATTAGAATTCCACTCAGGTTAACGTTGTCTCTCTTGTCCTGCTTCAGCCTCGGCGTCGTACAACTCACCGGAGCTGCTCCAACGACGAAACCCTCCATCACAGCGGAGCAGTACCTCGGGCTACATCTCCAGACGCCTAAGATCTTCTTCCCCTCCTCCGACAGCCAAGTCAGCCGGAGCATCCTCACCGACTAACCCAATCACGCTAAGATCGACATGGCTTCGCCAAAGAGGTTGTACACCTGTTGCATATCTTTTTTACTCAACATGTTATATATATTGTCCACTGAGCACACGGAGTAACGGGAAATCCGATTATTTTATCCTACTATATGACAAGTAGTGAGGTACCAGGCAACTTAGCTCTCCGTGATGGACTCTCTTGAACGCCATCATTATTTATCTCTGCGCGTTGAGCTGTGCATTTGTCGATGGCCCTGGGAGTTGAGCTAGTAGGGCAGTGGCCTGGGTCCAAAGTACTAGAAGTAGCACAAAAACATTTTTTTAGTGTAGGCTTTTCCTTGCTCAAGCCTGCCTGCTAGAATCGCCAGTGCTTGAAAGGAAAAGTGATGCAAAACATAGGAATTGGAAAGTTTCGTATGGTACTACTTTTCATGAATTTGGTGCAAAGGAATGGAGAAAAGGAAAACTGTAGGATTTGTTCCTTTAGTGTCTCCTTGAAAGAAAAACCGTAGGAATTTTAATTTCCACTTGCCCTCCTTTTCAAATTCCTATTCATGAAGCACAAGACTAAGAGATAGTAGCATAATAGCATTATAACCGTACATTTTCTTGTGGTTTGACTTAATCTCACCATGCTTCTTTGCATCATGTGATCTTCCAATTCTTGTGAACCGAACACCCAGATTGGCAGAAATCCTGTGTTTTTAAATTCTCTGTTTTGCACGTGCATTCCTATCCTATTCCTGTCTATTTCCTATCCCTGCATTGTTAGAATCCTCAAATTCAAACAAGCCCTTACACAATTACTTCTGTTACATATATGTGTCAAAGAAAACCTTGTGTGGTTTGTCCTGCTCCTGCGGTGATGTGTTCCACGCCAGCTCAGCTGCTCCAACGACGGAAGGGTTCACAGCAGCAGGGATTCGCTCTCCAAACTGTCTTTCGCCGCCTCAGATCTTCTTCCCCGCCGCCGGCAGCCATGACAACTGCATTACCGTCATCAACTGAGCAGATGACCTTGAGGACTACACGGGTCAGCAAGAGAGGTCGCACTCTTCCGTGTCTGCTTACGTTATGCATCGCTTAATATGATGACATGCTACTTTATTGTCGTTTTCACCTATTAGACTCCGAGTCAGGTCCAAACTTATGCTAAAAATTGAGTTTTTAAGTGGTTGTGGGGTACATATTGGGGCAGCAATCAGTACTATCTGTCTACTATCTGGTTAATCTCGGGTGTCTACTATGAGTTTCATGTTGGGTGCAAACAAACATTAAAGGAGCCATTATCTGTATTTTTTAACTAAAGCTATTATCTGCCTGCTATCATTGGTTTTGGGTCTATCCACAGTTTGCTACCATCACTCTGGATTTGTGCATGCACTCCTTACATAATCTAACTATGTTTTATTCATATGCATGTAAGTTATTGTACACAATGGAACTGAACATGTAGAGCAAAAGAGATGAGCCTTGCATGGTAATAAAATTTCATGCAGACGTCGCTCCATGGTGGGCGCAAAGGCAGCCCCCCTCCACCCATTTCGGATCGTAATCAACAGGAAGATAACTGTTCTGAAGGGGATTCAGAAGTAGAAGACCACTCCTATTTACCCCAATGAGGTCTTCGCTCTAACTTGGCATGCTGATGTTGGTAATATCATGCATATGGTGCCTTGCATTGCTTACTGTATACATCAAAGATGCCATCTGCTTAGTTTAGACATGCTTTGTGTCAATGCCATCTATTTAGTTTCTTTATCGTATATGTGAATCGTGCAATGCCATCTTGTTTAGCCAGGCATCATATATGTGAATTTTGCAATGCCACCCTGGTTAGCCAGTCATCTTATATGTGAATTATATCATGACATCATTTTTTATTACGTGTTAAATTTGTCAAGAATTTTAGTACATTCAATTACTCTTCCTGTGCATCAGCCATTCAGCATGGTCATGGAAAAATCTGGAGTGGAAACAAGGTCTTCAGAGCAGACAATGCTATCTAACGAAGCGCATGTCTTGCTGGTTACAGATAGCTCCTCAGAGGAGGATTCAGAGACAGATGACCAATCCTATTCCCCCCCCCCAAGGTGCATGCTCTAACTTGGTAGGGTTATGTTGCTCATATCGTGTGTATGGTATCTTGCATTGCTATGTCATTTGCTTAGTTTAGACATGCTTTGTGTGAATGCCACCTGTTTAGTGTCTAATTACCATATATGTGAATTATGCAATGCCATCTTGTTGCAAGACATTATATATGTGAATTATGCAATGCTATCTTGTTGCAAGGCATTATATATGTGAATTATGCAATGCCATGCTGTTTAGCCAAGCGTCATATATGTGAATTATATCACGCCGTCCTTTTTTTGTATTTCTCATTGCTTTTGTCGACAATGTTTGTATATTCAACTGCTCTTCCTGTGCATCAGCCATTTGAATTGGTGATGGAGAAATCTGGAGTGAAAAAAAGGTCTTCAGAGCAGACAATGCTACCTACTGAAGCAGATATCTTGCTGGTTACAATAGCTCTTCAGAGGAGGATTCAGAGGCAGATGACCAGTCCTATTATCCCCCTGAGGTGTATGCTCAAACTTGGTTGGGTTATATTACTCATATCATGCATATGTTGTATTGCGATGCTTAGTTTTTACATCATATACACGATATTGAATGCCATCTCCTTAGTTGACACATCATATATGCGATCGCCCTCTGCTCACTTCCTTAGTATATAAATCATATATTTGAATTATATCATGCCATGATGTTTACATAGACAGCATGTATCTGAATTATGGCATGCCAACCCATTTTCTAAAGACATAATATAGTTATATCATCTCATCCTGTTCACATAGTCATCATAGTTTGAATTATGTCATTATATCCATGAATTATATCATGCCATCATGTTTCCATCGACGGCATGTTTGTGATTTATGGCATGCCAACCACTTTAATAGACACATTATATAGTTATATCATGTCATCCTGTTTACATAGTCATCATATTTTGAAGTATGTCATTCTATCCTGTTTAGTTAGCCATCATACATGTGAAATTGTGTCATGATATCCTGTTTAATTAGCCATCATATATGTGAAATTATGTCCTGCTATTCAGTTTGGTTAGACAACATAAATGTGAATTATTTCATGCCCTGTTTTCTTCCCTACTATCCATTGCACCTGTCTATCTTACAATGTCTGTACATTGAATTACTTTTCTTGTTTATCAGCTATTTCAATTGGAGGGGGTGATGGCAGTATCTGTGGGAGTAAAAACACGGTCTTCAGAAAAGATCGTGCTACCTGTCGATGGAGATAGAACCACGGTTGTACTTGCCCAAGAACCAGCCCCACCACACATAACCCAGACTCACGCAGATTGTACCCTACCCAGTTGGACAGAGAACCAGCTACACCCCTTCTAACCCCAACCCCAGCAGATAGTAACCCAGTTCCCGTTGACACAGCACCGTCTCCACCACAGAGCACCCAAACACGAGCAGTTAGTAAGGCAACTGCAGTGCCCAAAGCATGAGGACCACCACTCCGAACCCCAAGTCAATGCTTAAAGCAGAAGAAGAATTGTTCTCAGGTTAGGTTCCACAGCTATGGTTCATACTACTTTGCTCTTGCATCACTATATTTACTCATACCAACTAATTTCAAATTTGAAGGATGCAATTGAAACTCCAATGGCGCAAAAGGTATGTTTTAAACCTGTTTCTTTAACGTGTTTGCTGTTGTAACTTGCTCTATGTTGATTTCAGTTTCAATTGAATAAACAGTTATGTTCTCATGCCATGCACATTACAAGAATTGTTATTGCTGTGTAGTTTCCCACACTTATATTCTGTCTATGCTGCTTTGTCTTAAATAGATATGATTCGAACTGTATCTATCTTGATTTGGCAACATAAACTAGAATGATATAGACCATACAGTGACCATACTACATAGATATATGTTTGTTTCATGCTGTTATCCTGTGCACCTTACTACTGAACTGGTTTACCAAAATGAGTTTCATATACTAAATTGTAAACCTGTGATGTGTTTGTTTGTTTCTCATTTAGAACGCGGATAAAATATTGGAGAAGAGTACCCCGTTATGCAATGGTAAAGGAAGTAATGCAGATAAGGTTCAAGATAGTGAGACATCCCTGTTGGTCTCCAAGAAAGCTAATAAAAACTATATTGAAGACACTGAGACAACCCCAAAGTCCTGTCTTGATGTAGTGTTCGAGTTACTGGCTACTACTGCTGGCACCAGCTCTTCGAACTCGCTGCCTGAATCAGTTCGGCTTCTTGAGTTTCAACTTCAAGTTGAAAGACATCGATCAGATGTTATGCGACAGGAAGCCGAAGGACTGAGGAAGTCCCTGCAGAATTCAGATGCATACTTTCTGGTGCAGCAGCAAGTGCTGGAGGATTTAAGCGCCAAACAAGAGAAAGTTAATAAGCTTTCTAAGCATCTTGCCAGCATTATGGGTACCCAGGATATTGTTTCTTGAGCTCTTCTGAAGTGGTTTCAGTTCTGGACTTGTTTTGCTGCGGCGTTTATATGCTGCTTTGTTCCCTATATTTGCACTGGTGGTGAACTTTGATGCCTAGTGGATGTAATATGTCTAATAGTCGTGATAGCCTAGCGTAAGTTGCTTGCTTATTTATTTCCTTATTGTCTTGTTTATTTGTTTTCTTGTAGTCAGTGTAGTTCTTTTTCCGCGGTTTGCTAGTGGCCGCAATAACCTATTTTTTAAAACTAGGCCACAATAACCATGGGTTACATATTTACAGTAGTTAACATGGGCCTCCTACGGGCCGTAGAAACAATGCGCCTTCTAAGGGCCGTAGAAACAATGGGCCTCACTACAAAAAACAGACACATCCGTGACATTTTGGGCCGAACGAAAAAAAATTATGTCATACATATGACACTTCTATGACGATAATTGTGACAAAACCCGGTATCATCATAGATGTGGTGGGCTCCTACTTCTATGACAAAAAATCATGATAGAAAATGGTCCTTTCGTCCTGGGCGGGCCGGAGACGCAGCTGCATGACATTCTTTGGGCCGTCCATGACGGAAGAAGCGAGGGGGAGGAAAATTTCGGGGAGTTCCCGGTTACGGTGGGAGGTCGGGGGCCGAGCGATGCGCGTTTCTCTCATACACGTACGCGCGTGTGTGCGAGGCGTTGGCTCTAACTAAACCCGAGCGAGGCGTTGGGCTCTAACTGAACCCGAGCGATTGCACTACAGGCTACGCGTTACTGAACCCGAGCAATCAATCGATGGCTGTTAACTAAACCCGATCGAGCGATTCCTTCGCTACTGCTGCTAACTGAAGCCGATCGATTGGA
>NC_057805.1:68653812-68662365 GCF_018294505.1 Triticum aestivum
CGACCGTAGGAGGTCTGTTTCGTCCGTTTTGCGGTACGCCACACTCCTCCCGATCAACAGGACCCTCGTTTCGACCGTAGGAGGTCCGTTTCCTCCGTTTTGCGGTACGCCACACCCCTCCCGATCAACAGGACCCTGTTCCGAACGTAGGAGGTCCGTTTCCTCCGTTGTGCGGTACGCTAGGCCTCGTTTCCATCGCCTGTTCCGTCCAAGCCCTCCCGATGAACACGACCACGCATTCCGATCCGACCCAGCCGGTTGGCTCCCACGCATTCCGTTGCCTCCCAATGAACACGACGCATTCCGTTGCCTCCCCATGAACACGACGCATTCTGCTGCCTCCCCATGAACACGACGACGACGCTGTTTCTCCATTCCGACCTAGCCATGTAGACGAGCCCTGGCCGTACGTATGCGCGAGTAGGCGTTCGAGACCCCGCCCGTATGTACACATACGTGGCCGTATTTTCTTTCTTGCACCCTGGCCGCTGTACGTACGTGTACATGCTACGTCTGCGCCTCTACTACGACACGTGCGCGCCTCTACTACGAGACGTGCGTGCCTCTACATCGACCAGTATGTACGTACACGTTCGCGACCAGAATGACAACGCTACGTACGCTTCGACCAGGTGGGTCCCGACTATCAGGCACTACCTTGCCTGCGAAGATGTAGCTGGTGGGTCCCAGCAGTCAGGGGGCGAATCGTTTTTTTGCCCGGACGCACTTCCTTGCGGGCGAAGATGTAGCTGGTGGGTCCCAGCAGTCAGGGGGCGGATCGTTTTTTTTTGCCCGGACGCACTTCCTTGCGTGCGAAGGTGTAGCTGGTGGATCCCAGCAGTCAGGGGGCGAATCATTTTTTGGCCCGGACGCACTTCCTTGCGTGTGAAGATGAAGCTGGTGGGTCCCAGTAGTCAGGGGGAAACGTTTTTTCCGAGAAATACAGTGGCTCGTCCGGTGGGTCCCAGCTGTCAGGTGGAGGAATCATTATTTCTGCGTAATAAGGAGGCACTTCCTTGCTGCGGCCGTGGACCCAGCTGTCAGCCTCTCCACGTACAGTCCACGTCCGATGGAAGTCGTTACTTGACCACGTTGACCAGGACGCGCCGAGAGCACCACGGCGGTGGACGACGGCGAGGCCTAGGAAGGGGACGACGCGGAGCTGGGGAAGACGCGGCAGTGGAAGCCCGCGCGGAGAGGAGTGCGAGGGTTCACTGGTTCGGCTGCGGTGTGAGGCTGTCATCACCGCAGGGCCTGGCCAGCAGTGGGAATAGTAGGGGGCGGTGAGGCCTCCGCGGCAGCACAGCCGGCCACGGGAGGCAGGAGCATGCGGCACGACCGGCGCTGCTTTGGGCGGCTGGAGCAAGAAGACCAGAGGTTGAAGAAGCACTACGGCCGTTGGATGGACATCGTACGGTCACTGGAGCTAGAATCGTTCGTAATGACTAAGTTGACAAAGCCCTCCGTCCCCGTCAACTTAGTTGGCCCACAAGCCATCCTCCCACTATGGTGGGTCCCAGCTAGCAGGGGGTATTAATTTTTTTGTGCGTAATAAGGAGGCACTTCCTTGCATGCGAAGATATAGCTGGTGGGTCCGACATGTCAGTGGGGGGAACGTTTTTTCGTGAAATACAGAGGCCCTTCCGGTGGGTCCCAGCTGTCAGGTGGAGGAATCATTATTTTGCGCGTATAGTCCACGGCCGATTGATGTCGTTCATTGACCATGTTGACCAGGCCGCGCTGAGAGCACCGTGGCGGTGGACGACGACGAGGCCTAGGAAGGGAACGACATGGATCCGGGGAAGACTCGGCACTGGTTGCCCACATGGTGGGGAGTACGAGGGTTTACTGGTCCGGCTGCCGTCGCCGGAAAATAACAAGAGGTGTGGGTGAGTAGAGGAATGGCCTGGCCAGCAATGAAGTAGGGTGGGGCGGTGCGGCCTGTGCGGCAGCACAGCCGGCCACGGGAGGCGGGAGCAGGCAGTCCCACCGGAGCTGGTTTGGGCGGCTGGAGCAAGAAGATCAGATATTGAAGAAGCAGCACGGCCGTTGGATTAACATCCAACGGTCACTGCTGCTAGAATCGTTTGTGGACTAAGTTGACAAAGGCAAAGTACACGTCAACCTAGTAGACCCACAAGTCAGCCTCCAAATCTGTCCCAAACAGCATACAACCCGAAATTTCTAGCCAGATTCAAATTAATTTTAAATCTAAATATACCTTAATTTAAATTCAATGAAATTTTACCCCCACAAAAACAATGAAATTTAAAATATCAAAATCCGAAAGAAAACAGTATTTTGGAACTAATTGCCTGTTTGATGTATTTTTTCATTTTACAGCCCATTTATTATTACTTATAGCCCATTTCTTATTACTTATAGCCCATTTTCTGGGCAAAATTCATCCCTCCTCATCTTGAAAGATTTCTGGCCCAGCAGGGCGTAGAAAAGCAAGTAGGCCTATGTTGGTTATTCTGCAAAAAACAAAATAGTTGGCAAGCCATTTTCAGAAAGGAAAAAAACAAACTGTGCTGGTCATGTGCTAAACATATGAAATAAAAGCCTGGGCTAGACGGGCCACGGGTCCCGCACAACCCAGTTGATACCCTTCTCCGTCCTGAAAAAACAAAATTACTGCGCGCGCTGCTGGGTCCCTACTGTCATCCTCACCATGTACAGTCATCTCCTTATTCCTCTCGGTTGTTGACCATGTTGACAACACCGGAGGGCGGCGCCGCGGCGAGCGAACCAAGGCGGAGGACGATGGTGAGGCCTCGGACGGGAACGAACAGGGGCCGGGGAAGATCACAGCCAGCCGTGGGAGGCAGGAGCAGGCGGTCCCGCCGGTGCTGGTTTGGCTTTGGTGGCTCGAGGAAGAAGAGACTGAAGAAACACGACAGACGTTGAATGTCAATCCAATGGTCAAGGTTGGCACAATCGTTTGTTGACTAAGCGGACACCAAGTAGCATACTTTTTTATATATAGGAAGAAAATTGCGAGGAAAATGCGTTCGTCTACCGTCCTCCTCACAGGGAACGTTCGCCACATAAGTGACTAGCACCCTTGGTTTTCAACCGAGAGGTCTTGGGTTCGAGTCCTAGGAACTCTCAATTTTGTCCTCCTTCCTTCCTCGCAAAAAAAGGGAAAGAAAATCAAAGACTTGGGAAGGCGTACAGAACAAGCTAGTGTACCAGTAAAGAGACGTTGCCGAGTTTTAGAAAAAAGAAAGACGTGCTCCTGTAGCTGGTTCGAATCCAAACCTAGACTATGACTATATATGGTGCTATGCTACTCTGCAAGTAATGCAACTGACATATCCAACGTTCGCTTCTCCTCTTCTCTACTTACTCTGCCTACAAATGCCCGAATCATGGGGTAATAATATGTTTAAGTGTTGTTCTGCTGCTTTCAGTTGCTGATTTTTTTAATAGTTTGGTTGATGATCTTCCAATTTGATTCGTGCAGAAAAGGGAAGATTCGTGTGATTTGTATTTCTAGGAAGTTGCTGATGTGGGGGAATGCAACTATGCTGATTATTTGGTTAGCCGAGGAATCCCAATACCAGCAGGTTGGGGTGTTGGACAAGTAACTGAAGGAATGGCAGAAGAGGAAGATGCAGAGCAGAAGGTTAAAGATGCAGTTCCTCTGATCATGGCCAAGCAATAGCTGCTGAACGACCTTGACAGCAATGAGGAGATGAAAGAGCTTGTGAAGATAATGGGCAAAATCGATGTGCTCTGTAGGATGATTGTCTCTTTATTTGTAGTGTATGTAGCACTCGTGATGTATTCAGTGGCTACGACATGAGCACTTTGCTGAAACTAGTAATGAATGAAACCTGTGTAGCAGGCTGGGCGTAGTGTTGTGAACATCTAATGATTTCTATTAACGGAAATCAGGGGGTATCCCCTTTTGCTCATATAAATAAATAAATAGCAGAGGCCCTGTCGGGTCAGCTTTGTTCTCATTCGAAGAAGTCGAGAAAATTGCAGTCCAACAGCAAACTATGTCATCAAATTCAAGTTTCACAGCCAAATATGAGTACAACTAAACAACAATGTCATCATGTTTTAGTTGTCATACAATCACCAAAAACAAATCAGCATACATAACAAGTGATGTTGTCACAGCAAAATACTAAACAACATGTTCATCAGGTTTCAGTTGTCATAGCAAACACAATTTCACATAGTAGATAAAAAAACGTCTTCTGACAGGCAAATACGACAAAAGCAATGTAATCATCATCCGCAGCAGCAGCGTCAACATCTTCGCCATGTGTATCAGTCTGAATCATAATTCCCCACGGTGTCATCTTCTTCTTCGTCCTCAACGTCCTCGAACGTTGGCTTCTTCTTGATCAACTCTTGTATGTCCACAGCACGACAGGCAATCTTTTCGCCTGCGTCATTGATGTGATGGTTCTCAAAGATATTAGGAACACCTGTGTTATCCTGTACATCAGGAGCAGTGTAAGCATCATCTTGTTGTGCAACTTCATTAAACGAATTCCTCTGCTCAAACCTTTGCAATACTCTCAGTCATCGCTACGTGCAAATGTGTCTTCCAAGAAAAATATCTGCGTTTCTTGATTTCCCAAAATAAAAGGCTCGTTGGTCTGGTACGCCGCCTTGACATTGATGGATTTCAAATAATCATCAGCTCTGGGTTTTGTGATCCTGGAAAACAGGTTATACCAACGACAGTACAACAGAACCACACACCGATGATCCTCGAAACTGGAGATATACTGCAACTGAACAATGTCTGTTATGTTAGCATACATTTCAGTTGTCTCTTTGTCATACGTATCTGTGCTCATGATAGCACTGTTTTGTGTCTTCCTGCCTTCGTCTCGTGCAAGGGTGTTGTAGCGCACATATCCAACAACGCAAGATTCATAATGTCTTACCCGAGTATCAGGACCCATTGCTAGTGAGTAAAGGGCATCATCAACTGCCTGCCCATCCTCCCGCATCTTCTTAACCTATGGTTAGAAAATAGACAAGCTGATCATCTTATGTACTCAATATATTAAGAAAACTGACAGTGCACTTCAAAAGCTTACATGGTTCTTGAACCATTTCGCAAATCCTGCCATAACCAGTTTGTCAATGTTTCTTGGATTTTGCGGCAGTAACTCCTCTTTGTAGATGCTGCACAACATAGTGATCGCGTCAAACATCTAAATATATAAGAATGTGCTGCAAGTTTAGTAGATTGCGATGTATAAGCTGCAGTACTGCACTTACTTGATATAAGGTAGTATCTCAGGACAGTTATTCAACACATACCAAACCATTTTGTCCAAATCTTTAGGTTTGTCCTCTTGTCGACTCTTCCCTATAACTCGAACAGAATAATCGAAAACATTGAGCCCGGGATTGTCTTCACCCACCTTTTTGCTAAGCTGATCAGCTGTTTCAATGTATTTTGAGCAGAATGTCAACGCTTCTGTAGCAATGTAGGCCTCTGCAATGGAACCCTCGGGTCTAGCTCTGTTCCTAACATAGCCCTTGAAAGTGCCTAGCCGCCTTTCAATAGGGTACATCCAGCCATACTGTACTGGACCTCTAAGTAGTGCCTCATCAGGTAGATGAACAGCCAAATGCACCATCACATCAAAGAAGGCTGGAGGATATATCTTCTCAAGGTCGCATAGGATAGTTGGTATCTTGTCTCTAAGATGCTCCAAAGCATCTATCCTGATATTCCTACTGCAGAGTTCCCTGAAGAATTGTCCCAACTCGGCAACTGCTCTATATAAGTCAGGGCGGCCCAATCCTCTAAGGATAACAGGTAAAACCCTTTGAAGTAGGACGTGGCAGTCATGAGTTTTCAACCCTTATACCTTGTTTCCATCTGCACTGACTCTCCTTTTAGGGTTGGGAGCAAATCCATGTGGGAATCTCACACGTGACAGGACCTCGCAGAATTCTTTTCTTTTTACCCTGTCCAAGACGTACACAGCTGGTGCCATATCCCGTGGTTTACCTTCATCTTGCACCTGCAAATCCTTTCTGATACCAGGTGTGTCAAATCAAGCCTAGACTTTAAGGTATCTTTTGTCTTGCCTTCAATATTAAGAAGTGTGCCGATAATGCTGTCACATATATTTTTCTCGATGTGCATCACATCAAGATTATGCCGCAGATCCAAAGCTTTCCAATACTCCAAGTCCCACAAAGTGGACCTGCGGGTAAACAATAATCTCTCTTCTACCCTGCCACGCTTCCTTTTCCCGCTACCATTACCAGGATGGTTTCCTGGTGTAATATGCCTGACCTTCTCTAATTCCACTTGCAACTCATCGGCGGTGAGCCTCTTTAGCGCATCACGGTTTTCATGCTTTGCATTGAACACATGTCTTCGGTATTTTCTAGGATGCGGCTTGTCCTTGGCAAGGAAACGGCGGTGTCCAATGTAACAGATCTTGCTAAGTATTGCGTATGACAGCGGATTCTTGTCATCGCGAACACATGCATTGTAACCATGTATCGTTCGCCCTGACATAGTGCCCAAAGCCGGATAATCATGGATGCACCAAATTATAACAGCACGCAGAAAGAAGTCAGCTGGTGGGCTGCTATATAGGTCTCAAGTGAGAACACCCTTCCATAGCTGTTGAAGTTCCTCCACAAGAGGCTCCATGAACAAATCAAAATCCTTTCCAGGACTTTTTGGACCTGGGATGAGCAAGGCCATCATGTAGTTTGATTCTTTGGTGCAGACATTTGGAGGCATGTTGTAAGGGATAACAAGCACTGGCCACATGCTATATGTGGCGCTCTGGTGGCCAAATGGGTTAAATCCATCTGAAGCTAAGCCAAGTCTAATGTTTCTCGGGTCAGCAGCAAACTCTTTGTGTTTATCATTGAAGCTTTTCCACTCACTACCATGAGATGGATGGCTCATTACATTCTGATCTCTGTACTCCTGGTTCCTAGAATGCCACAGTACATCCTCTCTTGTTTCAGCATCATGAAACAACCTCTGCAATCTTGGTGTAATTGGAAAATGTCTCAGAACATTATGAGGAATCCTCTTCACAGCATCGCCATCTTTCCATCTTGATGATTTGCATTTCGGGCATTCACTTAAGTTGGCATAATCCTTCTAGAACATAACACAATTATTCTTACAAACATGGATCATATCATATCCAATTCCAACTGCACGAAGGAAATTCTTCATTTTACTGTAGGTGTGTGGCAGCTCAGACGCATCTGGGAAAGATTCGCGGAAAGTAGCCAACATCGCATCGAATGATTTGTTGGTCATCCGCTCAGATGTCTTCACCTGAAGAAAGGTGACCACAGCTGAGAATACTGACAGCTTATTTCCTGGGGTGACAGCAACGTTGCATTGTTCCAACATGCGGGCCCACCGTTTTTCTTCTGCAGGTGAAAGTTCACGGAATGCACGAGCATTTCATAGCATTGTTTCAATGTTGGTCAAACTCACTGGCTCCGCCACCACCACCTCCTCCTCCTCTTCCACCTGAGCATCAGGCAGATCAAGATGGTGATCTGCTGCTTCCACGTAGTCAATAACATTGACGTTCACAGCTTCACCATGATGAACCCACCTAGTATATGTGACCGACATCCCATACAAGTGTAGATGATTTTGCATAGTTGACTGGGGTCTTGTAACTGAATTCATACAACTGCTACACGGGCAGAGCACATCTGATTTCGGACCACCGTACGCAGCTCTGATAAAGTTCATGAAGTTTTCAACCCCCTCGACATATGCAGCGGAGAATCTTCGAGCAGAAGTTATCCAAGTCATGTCCATCTGTTAGACATACAAATTAGTTCTTCTACTAGATATTACAGGAAAAACATATATGCTTTTTTATGAAGTCCAGAAAAAAATACCTAGGTCGATGTCTAAAGCTATGGCAAGATATTTGGACGAGCAGATCTAAGTAACGAAATATATGTAAAGCTAATTCAGCAAACAGATTTGAGTGCCAAATTATGGCAGGCTGTTTCAGCAGTCAATGAGGCCGAGCACACAGCCATCGAACTATCGAAGGCCATCGCAGCAACAAAGATCGAGTATAAAATGGTGTAGAGCTATTTCACCTAACAGATTGGCTACTAGACCATGGCAATCTACGTCACAATAAATATATGGCAGGATATTTTAGCAACTAATCGGCCTTGGCATGCCATCTCAGCTAAGCAGATTGAGTGCATAACAGGGCAAGGAAGCTTCTTAAGCAGAGCATATTGACAGTAAACTACTTCGGCAAACAGTGAGATTAACAGCGTCTATCAGCTAACATTCAGCGCTACACCGACATGAACGGGGCCTCAGTCTAGAATGCGCGTACCATGGGAGAAGCTGACTGCCATGCGTCTCCACACGAACGTCGCCAGCGGTGGCGGCGCTGACCGCCGTGCGCCTCCACAAGAACGTAGCCAGAGGTGGCTGTGCGGCTAGAGGACGGCAGTCTACGAGAGCGTGCTGTGGGAGCGAGAGGATCGCCGAACCGCGGCGCCGATGTATCGGCGCGGCGGGGAGGGCGGCTTTGGCGG